>NC_045967.1:43209375-43509375 GCF_010909765.2 Amblyraja radiata | reverse complement strand
TCCTGCACCTAATTTCCATGTTTCTATGATCTCTCTGATGGAAAAATCAAACACACATTGATTGCAGAACAACTCCTTTCAGTCTGATGAAGGGTCGCGACCCGAATCATCGCCTATTTCTTTTCTCCAGAGATGCTGCCTGACCGACTGAGTTATTCCAGCATATTGTGTCTATCTTCTGTGTAAACCAGCATCTGCAGTTACTTTTATTTTGCAAGTGACCTGAGCTTCCAGTAACCTGTCACTTTAAATCTCATTCCTTTCCCACTCTGTCTTAACTATCGTTAACCTCCTACACAATAAAGCCCAACATAAGCTTGGGGAACAGCACTTTATCCTTCATCCTTGGTATGTTACAGTCTTCGGGACTCAATACTGAATTCAATTATTTTAGATAATTAGCCCTTTGTGCTTGCATCTGATTTCGACATTACTGATGCAAGCTCAGTCACAGGTAGCAATAACTCCATTTTTCTTTCTCCACAATTACTATCTAATTTTCTGAGCATTTCCATCAATATCTTTTATTTTGGATGTTTAGTGTCTGTATTTGATTTCTGGACATATATATTTGTTCATAGCTGCCCTGCAGCCATGCCTTTATTGCTACAGACATTCTTAAATAGAATGACAAAGAGATTGATAATGAGAGAGTTAACCATCCTTCCTTACATATCTACCCAAAGTCTGCTCTGAAATGTTCAGCCAGAACTATGTTTTAAGAATCTGCATCCTAGTTTATCCAAGCACTGTTGCAGCTTGCTGTACCTTATACCAAAGTTTCTACAAAACAGCTGATACTGGATGCATATGTAAATAACTTGAGATAAACATAAAATGCTGGAGTAACTCAGTGAGTCAGGCAGCATCTCTGGGGAAAAGGAATACGTGACATTTCAGGTCGAGACCCTTCATCAGGGATACAAAATGCTGGAGTAACTCAGTGGGTCAGGCAGCATCTCCAGAGAATAGATGACTTTTTGGGTTGAGACCCTTCTTTAATTTTATTGATTGCCAACAAATGCCATTTCTTTAAGAACACCACTGCTTCAATGAGAATTCCATTCCAGAAGTGCAAATAATTGGAACAAAACATAAAGGGAAGATATAGAGGAGGCAAAATAATTAATTGTTATTCTTTAAAATATAAACAATAGTTTAAAATAATATGCAAACCATTCAATAATAACGAGATAAACACAAAATGCTGGAGTAACTCAGTGAATACTGGTAGAGTTGCTGCCTCACAACGCTTGCAGTGCCGGAGACCCGGGTTCGATCCCGACTACAGGTGTTGTCTGTACGGAGTTTGTACGTTCTCCCCGTGACCACGTGGGTTTTCTCTGAGATCTTCGGTTTCCTCCCACACTCCAAAGACATAGTATGTTGGTTAATTGGGTTGGTGTCTGTGTAAATTGTCCCTAGTGTGTGTAGGATAGTATTAATGTGCGGGGACCGCTGGTCGGAGTGGACTCAATGGGCCGAAGGGCCTATTTCCATGCTGTATCTCTAAACTAAACCAAACTAAACTAAGCAGTTACATTAAATCTTTTAATAAGCTAACAGATGGAACAGATTCTGAAAGATGGTTATGCATTTACATTTGTGCAACCAAGCAATGTGTGGAGGAAGCTCATCAGTTGCGTGATAAGTTATTAGAGTTTTGGCAGAATGTTGTAATTGAATCGAAACATTTTACAGGCAGAAACTTTTGCCGTGTCTCGGTACGTTACACTTTTCTGAGGCACCCTGTATTTGAAGAATGTTGTCAATGTGAAGGACCAGGAGAAGCAGCTGGTAAGCATCTCAATTTACTGTAAGCTGCTAACACCATCTGGTTTATTCACTTAAGGAACATTATGTGTTCCCCACCTCTTGAGCATTAAATCATCTAGTGTGGTATTGGACAAGAATGAGTTGAAAATTGCAAAAGGTACTATATTGTCGTAATAGACCCATTGTGTACAATTCTGGCCATCAAATGGTGAGAAAGAAAAGTCTGAAGAAGGGTCTCAACCTGAAACATCACTTATTCCTTGTAGGTACACAAAATTGCTGGAGGAACTCAGCGGGTGCAGCAGCATCTATGGAGCGAAGGAAATAGGCGACGTTTCGGGCCGAAACCCTTCTTCAGACTGATGGGGGGTGGAGAAAGAAAGAAGGAAAAAGGGGAGGAGGAGGAGCCCGAGGGCGGGCGGATGGGAGGGTGGGAGGAGACAGCTAGAGGGTGGGGACAGCACAGGCTAACCAAATTGGGGGAATTCAATGTTGATGCCATAAGGGCGCAAGGACCCCAGACGGAATATGAGGTGCTGTTCCTCCAATTTCCGCTGTTGCTCACTCTGGCAATGGAGGAGACCCAGGACAGAGAGGTCGGATTGGGAATGGGAGGGGGAGTTGAAGTGCTGAGCCACCGGGAGGTCAGGTAGGTTAAGGCGGACTGAGCGGAGGTGTTCGGCGAAACGGTCGCCCAACCTACGCTTGGTCTCACCGATGTAAATTAGCTGACATCTAGAGCAGCGGATGCAGTAGATGAGGTTGGAGGAGATACAGGTGAACCTTTGTCGCACCTGGAACGACTGCTTGGGACCTTGAATGGAGTCGAGGGGGGAGGTGAAGGGACAGGTGTTGCATTTCTTGCGGTTGCAACGGAAAGTGCCCGGGGAGGGGGTGGTGCGGGAGGGAAGGGAAGAATTGACGAGGGAGTTGCGGAGGGAGCGGTCTTTGCGGAAGGCAGACATGGGGGGAGATGGGAAGATGTGGCGAGTGGTGGGGTCACGTTGGAGGTGGCGGAAATGGCGGAGGATTATGTGTTGTATTTGCCGGCTGGTGGGGTGAAAGGTGAGGACCAGAGGGACTCTGCCCTTGTTGCGTGTGCGGGGATGGGGAGAGAGAGCAGTGTTGCGGGGTATGGATGAGACCCTGGTGTGAGCCTCATCTATGGTGGCGGAGGGGAATCCCCGTTCCCTGAAGAACGAGGACATTTCCGATGCCCTGGTATGAAATGTCTCATCCTGGGAACAGATGCGGCGTAGGCGGAGGAATTGGGAGTAGGGGATGGAGTCTTTACAGGGGGCAGGGTGGGAAGACGTGTAGTCCAGATAGCCATGTGAGTCAGTGGGTTTATAATGTATGTCGGTCAGGAGTCTGTCCCCTGCGATGGAGATGGTGAGGTCAAGGAATGGTAGGGAAGTGTCGGAAATCGTCCAGGTGTATTGGAGTGCCGGATGGAAGTTGGTGGTGAAGTGGATGAAGTCAGTCACTGAAGCCACTGACTTCATCCACTTCACCACCAACTTCCATAGTTGTGTCACCGTTTCCACAAGAGTTTTAGAGTCTATGACATTAAAGCATGTCATCATTGCCACGTTACCTTTGCGTAATAAGCCCATTCACATCGCACCTGCCAGACTCCAGCGCATGATGCTACAGCTCCAGCGGTTCGACTTTCTGATCGTGTACAAGAGGGGCACCGAGATGCATGTGGCCGACGCGCTATCCCGGGCCCCCCGGTCCTCCTGTGACAGGCATCCCTACGAGCAGGAGGATCTGCAGGTACTCAATGTCAACTTTGTTCCCTCTAAGCAGCTGCAGTGCCTGGTTGAGCACACCGCCAACGACCCCGACCTGCAACAGCTTGCAGCTGTTCTCCAGCGGGGGTGGCCCAGCAGACGCACCTCGCTGCCTGCGGGTGCCCGCCCTTTCTTTCTGGTCCGCGACGAGCTGGTGCTCCGGGACGGTATCATCATCAAGGGTCACAAGGTGGTCGTCCCTGCCTCCCTATACGACTTGTACTACAACGCTGCTCACATGGGGCATCCCGGAGCCGATGCCACCGTCTCACATGCCCAAGAACAGTACTATTGGCCCGGCATGGCCAAGTACATTAAAGCCCGAGTAGCCTCCTGTCCTGATTGCAACACTCTTGCCCCACATCAGCAGCGCCAGCCACTTCTGCAACAGCCTGCGCCTGCCATGCCCTGGACCTCGCTGGCTGCTGACATATTCGAATGGCGAGGCAAGCACTACCTGGTGTTGGTTGATTCATACTCCAACTGGTTCGAGGTGGACCTTCTCCCTGCTATCACTTCTGAGATGGTTATCAGCAAGCTGCGCAGACACTTTGCTACCTTCGGGTCCCCGGTCCGCTTACAGACCGACAACGGCCGGCAGTTCACCAGCGCAGGATTCCAGGCTTTCGCTGTCAAGTGGAACTTCCACCACTGTACCAGCAGCCCTGAATACCCGCAGAGCAACGGACTGGCCGAGCGTGCTGTCCGCAGTGCCAAGAATTTACTCGAGCAGTCTCGCCTGTCCAATTGCGATTTTTACCTGGGTCTACTCAACCTCCGCAGCATCTCTCGAGACCCTACCATGCGATCCTCTGCTCAGCGCCTGATGTCCCGCTTGCTTCGCCCACCGATGCCGATCGCACAACAATCCCTGATACCCAAGGTCCTCGAGCCTGCCGCCGTTCAGCAACGGATCGATCACAAACATGAGGTACAGCGCTGCTCTCACGACAAGTCCTGCCGCCCGCTCTCACCACTACTGCCTGGCCAGGTCGTCCGCATGCAGACAGCCACCAGATACTCCCGACTCGCGACCGGTGTTGGTGTGACGACTCCCCGAGATCTTACCTGGTGGACTTTGATGGAGCTGTCAACCGTTGGAGCCGCCAGCACCTGTTGGCCGTTAACGAGTCGCAGCCTCCTCCTGCGGCTCCTTACGCTCCTCCGTTGCGCTTCCAGCCTGCTATTACTAATTACCCTGCTGCTCCCTGCATGCCCCGGTCCATTCGCTTGCCGCGTTCTCCTCCTTCTGTGCCTCCTGGTTTCGGGCGGATGATTTCCTCCCCTGCTCGTTCTCCTTCTCCTCCTCCTGGATCACCTGTGCCGGTTGGGTCCCCTCCCACATTCCCGGTTGGGTCTCCGCCTGATTTCTCCTTCCCGGCTGCTACTGCTCCGCCTCCTCTTCTATCTGGTGGGGAGGGTGATGGTGCTATACGCACACGCTCGGGTCGGGTTGTCAAACCTCCTGTCCTCTACGGTGATTTCGCCTAAATTTGCATGTGTTGTATAATCACACTGCCACTGTTCTAATTTCATTTTTAGATTTCTAAGGGAAAGGATGTAGATGGTTTATGCATGCAACCTATAATGTAGCTACCTCAATACCACTAACCACGCCTTAGTTATCTCAGTATAATTGTGATATCTTCCTCTTGCTCCTCCTCTGGTGCCAGTACGCCTGAAGACTAGATGCAGTCAGTACTGGGACGTGCCTTACATGTGCCTTTATTAAATACTCAGTAAAGTTACAAGTGTGTCAGACTTGACTTCTTTACATTCCTTTTCTCCAGAGATGCTGCCTGACCCGCTGAATTACTCCAGCATTTTGCATCAATCTTTGATGGGAAAAATAATACTGACCTGTAAAAGTTAAAAAGGAAAGAAAGAAGGAATTTCTTATTATTCGTGTCTTGGAATGTTACCGATCCATTTCCTCCATAGATGCTGCCTGACCCATTAGGTTACTATAGCACTTTGTGTTTTGCTTAAACTACACAGGGTATTTTGCAAATTTCTCATGAAACCTCACATGCAATTATTAATCATGAACACAGATGAAAGTGCCCCATTCCTGATTAAAGTGCTCCGTTAGTAGTGCATTCTTGAAGGGCTGCAACATGGAAGCCTTCAGATACAGGTAGTTGGTGAAACAGGAGCTCAGTCCCGCAAGCGGCCAACACTATTGCAATAACAAGCAGGAAAGTTGGGTTCAGTGGCATCACAGTAATGGAGATGGTAAAAAAAAAAACGGTGTACCTCTACTTGGGGAGAGGGCACCATTTGCAACGCCCAATATGCTGCAGTCACCAGAAGCAGTGTGTGGAATTCTAGGTAATAACTAGACCGTGGGACCTGTTGGGTCCCTGTCACATGGGAGGCGTGGTCCCCCAATGTAACCCATTCCCCCAACGCAAATGTGACCACTCACCCATAGCCCATATGGGAAGCCTGGTCCCGCAACGCAACCTGGTCCCCAATGCAATATTCCACCACTCACCCATTCCCCCAACCAATGGCAGACTGGCCAGGGTGTCAGCTTGCCCGATGGCAAGTGGGCCCCTGATGAAGTGATAACAAGTAATGGCAAATGGGCCCCTGTTAAATTATAGCATTGTAGTTGTGGGTGGGCCCCCTTTGTCTCCAGGCAACCAATATTTTTAGACCCAGTCCACCACTGCACCCAACGCAACCCGTTCCCCCAATGCAATATTCCACCACTCACCCATAGCCCCCAACTGTGAAGGGCAGCTCATGTTTTTTCATCATCCCTCATTTTAAACTTTAAAAAAATGCAATTGCACTTGCTAGGGCTGCCAAGGACTCATTGTCTTGGGATTGCAACATTGTAGCGGGCAGGGCTACAATCCCATTGTGACATTATAGCTGGTAACTGCCAGTGTACACTGGAAGAAATCTTTCTCAAAGTGGGATTTTGTAAAGTAAAAAATGTGAATAACTTGTAAAATATAACATCAATCTGAACGAAACATGATAGAATACACCACACGACAATAGTGAATAAGGTGGTGCAAAATTGTAGCGCTATAGTGTACCATTTTGGCATAGTTCAGGCCATGAAAAGCACATAAACAAATACGCAAACTCACTCATAGACAAGATGAGAGTTTTAGTAATATATAGATAACACTCCCAAAAGTAAATCATGGATTACTACAAAGGAAATATTGACAAATTGCATCCATTCTGAAATAACAGCCTTAATATTGCCCGAAACATTAATACCCTGAATTATAGGTATTACCCCCTGTGATAGGAAAGTTACTTGAAAGGATTCAGAAATAAGATATACATGCACTTGGAAAGGCAGGATTTGGGTAGGGGTAGTCAGCATGATTTTGGATGTGGGAGATTGTGTCTCATGAACTTGTTTGAGTTTTTAAAAGAAGTAACCAAGAATGTTGATGAGGGCAGGGTCATAGATATAACCTATATGGACTGCAGAAAAGCCTTTGATAAGGTTATGCATGGTAGGCTGCTCTGAAAGGTAAATCAATTGAGATCCAGGGAGTGTGAGCTAACTGGACACCAAATTGGCTTCAAGATAGGATGTAGTGGGTTGTTATGGAAGGTTATTTTTCAGACTGGAGGACTGTGACTAGAGTTATGCCTCAGGTATGGGGCTGGGCCCATTGCTGTTTGTCAACTATATTAACAATTTGGATGAGAATGGAGTTTAATTCAATGTGTGTGTTGTTGCATTTTAGGAAGTCAGATAGCGGAACCTCCAGATTGAACAGTATGACCCTGAGGCGTGTTGTTGCACAGAAGGATCCAGGAGCTCAAGTATATAGTCCTATGAAAGTGGCATCACAGTTTGATAAGGTGGTGAAGAAAGTTTTTGGCAAGTTGCCTATCGTCAATCAGAAAAGTGAGTATTGACGTTGGGGCGTTATGTTACACAAAACAGTTGCACCAGATACTTTGGTGAGGCCACACTTGGAAGTATTGTGTTCAGTTTTGCCCGTATTGCTATAGGAAAAATGTAATTAAGCATGAAAGAGTGCAGAGAAGATTTACGAGAATGTTGCCAGGATTTGAGGGCCTAAGCCATAGAAAGAGGTTGGGCAGGTTAAGACTTTATTCTTTGGATTACAGAGGGTGAGGGGTGATCATTTAGATGTGCATAAATCATGAGAGGAATACACAGGGTGACTCCACAGGTTGTTTTTTCCTGGGTAAGAGAATTGAGAGCTAGAGGGAATTGGTTTAAGATGAGAAGGGATAAATTTAATAGGATTCTAAGAGCAACTTTTCCACAGTGAGTAGTGGTTATATGAAATGAGCTGCCAGAGAAAGTAGTTCAAGCAGGTACAATAACAATATTTGAGAGACATTTGGACAGGTTCGTGGATAGGAAAGGTTTTGTGGGATATGGGCCAAACATGGACAAATTGGACCAGCTTAGATGGTGGGTTTTAATGAGTTGGGCAGAATGGCTTTTTTCTGTGCTGTATCCCTCTATGACTCTCGAGGGTAAAATAAAAAAGCGAACAGGTATTTGAAACCTACTTCTCGTTTGACAGTAACTGTTCTCTTTTTATGATTGCTCGCTGAAACTAGTTTCTGGCATAACCTATGCAAGTGATCTATATGCTTTGTGACATTGATGGCAAGCTTGACTAAATAAAATTGTCAAAGTCAAAGGATTGAATGCCATAAAAAGTTAGACACTAACCTTCAGTCTAAACACAAGGTGAAATTAATGTTCACAATCTCAGCCACAAGCGCAGACCATCTTAACTGTCCACTCTCTGAATAATATGACAGCCTCCCATCCAGCTTCCTCCATACCCTCAACACTAAGGCCACTGTGGGCTAAATCACAAATGACATCCTCAGCAACTCCAACTCTGCACCCTTTTCTTTATTTCTCATAAGATCGTACATTTATTTACCTTACCTTGCAATGTTTCCACCATCCATCTGCACTGGGCTGCTCAGTCCCTCGCCACTTCAATCCAATTTACTGGTATAGAATCACCGTGGGGAGATTCGCTACAGGCATGCATTAGGGGCACACAGAGGCTGGGTAGATGTGTCAGGGGAGAGTTACTACCATGAAATGAAAATAGAAAATACCACAAATACTCAGCACCTCCTCCAGATTATTAATATTCATAGTAAACAACTGAGAGCCAAGAGCTGATCCCTGGGATATTTGCCTAGTTACATCTGCTTAGCTACATACCCGACAATCATTTAGATATGTTAATATTTAACTACATTCCACGTGTGAATCCACATTAAGAGAGGCTACAAACAATTGGCTTTGAGTACTAATAGCCACTCCTCCTTCAAAACAAATTGGCCCAAGGTCGTGTAGAAAGGAACTGCAGATCCTGGTACATACCGAAGATAGATATAAAGTGCTGGTGTAACTTAACGGGTCTGGCAGCGTCTCTGGAGAGAAAGGATGGGTGACGTTTCTTCAGTCTGATGATGGGACACGACCCGTAACGCTACCCATTCTTTTTCTCCAGAGATGCTGCTTGACCCCCTGAGTTACTCCAGCACTTTGTGTCGACCTTTGGCCTAAGATAATGATCTTTACATGGAAACAAAGAATGAGAAAATGCCTGCACCTTTCAGAACTCCTCACGGGCACATGTCCTTGCCATAACTGATAGACAACCTTGTAACTGAGTGCAAAGTCGACTGCCAAACAGCAAAGTAGAATCCAGAGCCCTTATAATCCCCTTGAAAATATAATACATGAAATTACTTAGCATGGAGATATGTACGTGAATTTCTTTGGTCACTAGTTTAATAAAGTAGGCTTTAGTGGATGCTATCAAATAGTGAAAAGGGAAGTTTCATCGCAAAAATGTTAAGCACTCAGGCATGCAACATAATTTCAAAGTTACAAGCCATGAAATTGGAGTTGGTTCTTTTCCGATTGCTAAACAAGCATCGAGTGTAGTGCTGTGAGAGGTTCAGGTGACCCACAAAAGGCAGAATGTGATGAAGAAAGTGGAGAATAATCGTTAGTGTGGTTTTCACCTTGAAATACATGTAAAAGCTCTAATTGTCCATTTCCTTCCAGCAACTGTTTGCATAGACTACCTGAATATTGGCATTCGAATGACTGGGAATTAAGATGAAGTGCGCATTTTATTGATGTATTGGTAGTGAGGGGAGCTAGCAGCTTCAAATTCCTGAGTGTTACCACCTCAAATGCCCTGCCCTGTGTCCTGCACATAGATGCGATCATAAAGAAGATGTCCCAGTGCCTCTACTTTCTTAAAAGTTTTGGTCTATTTTTTAATACCGGGTGGCGACACCAGCAGAGGTTGCCTCTGTCTGTCCTTTCTTCTTTTTGTTAATTTTAGTATGTGTTAAAAAGCATGTTTTAGTGTTCCTTGGTTTGTTTTATGTGGGGAGTTGGGGTAAACTTTTTTTTCAATCTCTTACCTCGACAGAGATGCAATTTTTTCCCATATCGTATCTCCATCACCACTGCGGCCTAACATCGCGGCCTTTCCTGGAGACCGACCCAGCGCTCCAAGCCGCGGGAGTCTGCGGGACTTAAACATCGCGGAGCTTGCAATCCCTTTGCCGGGGATCGAAGCTCCAATCGCGGGGCCTGTGGACTTTATCATTGTGAAGCCTGCGGTCTCTGGTAAGGCCGATTCAGGAGCTCCATGCTACGGAGAGAGTTTCAACCGCCCCGATGCGGGTGTTTCGCTCACCTCGACGGGGGCTTCGATCGTCGGCTGCGGGGGCTTTGATCGCACCCTCTGCAGATGGTTTGACTGCCCCAACCGCCTGTGAACAAAGAGGAAGAAGATTTAACTTTATTGCCTTCCATCACAGTGAGGAATGTGGAATCCACTGTGATGGATGTTTATGTTAATTTGTATGTGGTTGTGTGTCTTGGTACATGTGACAATAAACTGACCTTGAGCCTTGAAACCTCGATCTGGTATAGCAAGTCTTTAGACTAGACTTTAGACATTAGGGACACAGAGAGGAAACAGGCATTTTCGGCCCACTGGGTCCTCACCAACCAGTGACCCCTGTACATTAACAATATCCTACACACTCTGGACAATTTACATTTTTTTATGACACCAATTAACCTACAAACCTGTATGTCTTTGGAAAGTGGGAGGAAGCCGGATCACCCGGAGAAAACCCACGTGGTCACAGGGAAAACGTATAAACTCCATATAGGCAGCGTTCATAGTCAGGATCGCAGCCAGGTCTCTGGAGCTGTAAGGCAGCAACTCTACCGTTGCAACTGTGCCGGCCATGTATAAGTCCTACGGCCAATACATGGGTACGCATGAGGCTGCAAAGGGTGGTGGACTCAGACCAGTCCATCAAGAGGACAGCTCTCCCCTCTCTCAAAAGCAGACGATGTACGTGAGGTGCTGTCTCAAGAAGTCAGCGTCTATCGGCAAGTATCCCCACCACCTGGACTATGCCCTCTTCTCCTTGCTAACAACAGGCCAGAGGTGCAGAAGCCTGAAGGCCCACATCTCCAGGTTCAGGAACAGCAACTTTCCTAAAACTATCAGGTTCTTGAACTAACCTACTCAACACTAACAATTGGACACTAAGGCCCACCTTTTACAGTACTTTGGACTTACTTTTTTCGAATTATATTTTTGCACTAATGTCTTATTTGTTTGCAGTCTTTCTTTGAATTTTATGTAAAATGTATATGTATAATGAGTGCTTGCGTGTTTGCCTGGGCCTACAGTAAGTGCTAGATTTTACATTGTTACCTGTACCTCACCGCACTCGTGCATGTAACAATAAACTTGAACTTGAGCCTGAATTTGAACTTCTCCATTGGCAGCCATGTTAAAAGGTTGCCATGGCGATGAGCAAAATGGGGTGGGGGCAAGGAATCCCCCACTAGCCCAATTGACCCTTGAGCCAAAGTGCTTACTAACCACTATAATGTTGTCACGAAGGGGCCCATGATCACAACATCACATAATGACGTTTATGGTACAGAGATGATTGTGATCAAGCAAAAGAATGCAGAAACACAAGTCTGCCATTGGCATTGATGAAAACATCAGTACCAGAAGGACCTGTACTTCAGTTCACTTCGCTGCTCGTTTTGCTGAGCATAAATAACAGATATGGGCATCATGCACAGGATAAACCCATAAGCTGCATATTTAAATTCCAGGGAAACATCAGATGCATTCGCATGGATCATGACCAGAAGTGTAGAGTCCAATTTCTCAACGGGCAGAGTTTCAACAGCAAATAGTGGTTCGCGCACCCTCTCCCGGGGAAGATGTACAATTAGCTCATAGAAAATAGACCCTATTGTTCCAGTTTCTAGCTGATAGTTCTCTTACCAAAAAGGACTGTGAAAGAAACCAACAGAGCAAAGCAGAGCTCTTAACCCAGAAGAGCATCAGTACTGCCGAAGTACATGTGTGGGAAAGGACTGCAGATGCTGGTTTAAATCGAGGATAGATACAAAATGCTGGAGTAACTCAGCAGGACAGGCAGCATCTCTCCAGAGATGCTGTCTGTCCCACTGAGTTACTCTATCATCTTGTGTCTACCTGCTGAAGTACATACTTGCCCCCTCTCAAAATTAGCACATAGCTCTTCAGTTGTCAGTTAACCTATACGAGAACAGCTATCGGCCCACAAAAGAATGTTTAAATGAGTATGAAATTCATGAAACATAGAAACATAGAAACATAGAAAACAGATGCAGGAGAAGGCCATTCGGCCCTTCGAGCCAGCACCGCCATTCAATATGATCATGGCTGATCATTCAAAATCAGTACCCCGTTCCTGCTTTCTCCCTATATCCCTTGATTCCATTAACCCTAAGAGCGATATCTAACTCTCTCTTGAAAACATCCAGTGACTCACTGTCTCCACTGCCTTCTGTGGCAGAGAATTCCACGGATTCACAACTCTCTGGATGAAAACGTTTTTCCTCATCTTAGTACTAGATGTGCTACCCCTTATTCGTAAACTGTGACCCCCTGGTTCTGGACTCCCCCAACATCGAGAAATTTTTTCCTGCATCTAGCCTGTCAAATTCCTTAAGAACGTTATATGTCTCTATAAGATCCCCACTCATCCTTCTAAATTCCAGTGAATATAAGCCCAGTCGATCCATTCTTTCATCATATGTCAGTCATATGAAGGGAGCTGGAGGGATGGAGGGAGGGGGGGTGGGCAGTGGGTGTGGGTGGGAGGGCAGTGGGGTGTGGGGGGGGGGGGCAGGTGGGTGTGGGGGGGGGGGCAGTAGGTGTGGGGGTGCAGTGGGGTGTGGGGGGGGGGGCAGTGGTTGTTGGGGGGGGGGGGCAGGATTGGGGGGGGGGGCAGGTGGTTGTGGGGGGGGGCATTGGTGTGGGGGGCAGTGGGTGTGGGGGGGGGGGGGGTGTGTGTGTGTGTGGGGGGGGGGGTAGTGTGTGTGGGTGGGGGGGGGGGGTGTGGGGGGGGGGGGGGGTGTTGGGGGGGGGGGGGATGGTGTGGGGGGGGGGGGGGGTGGGTTGGGTGGGTGGGGGTGTGGGTGTGGGGGGGCGGGGGGGCAGGTGGGTGTGGGTGTGGGGGGGGTTCTCCACCAGGAGTCATTTAATAAAGCGCTTTTGGCATAATTAAAGGAGCTCGGGCCTAGGGATTTCTGAAGCCTTTCTGAAATAATCTACCACAGGATAAACCCATAAGCTGCCAGCTGCTCTGACACTATACAAATGGACTGATTTAGTTTCAGTAGGTAATACAATATAGCATAATGGAAGAACACCCATCACACTAATTTAAAAACCCATCAGGGAAATAGGAACACAGACTCTGAATGAATAATGTTTTAACTCATTCATGTACAAAACAAATGGTGTGACAACAGTTAACATTTGGGTGGTGTATAGGGAAGATTCATGATTTAATAAAAAGCAAACTAAATAACAGATTTATAGTTTCGACTTTTTCAATGTCTGCAGATGTGCTTTCACTAATGACATCAACTTCCTTTTGATATAATGATGGCAATTTTGTACCCTGGATTTGAAGCGGTCATGATCAGCTTACATCACGTCACCATCTTTCTTTCTGTCAAACCTGTTCATTTTTTTTGCTGTCAGAGGGCCCCATTACCAAGGCCATACTTCATTCAGAAACCATTAAAAAGGCAGAGGACATATTTTTGTGTCCCAGTTGTAAACAAGCTCTCCTCCACAATCCCAGGAGTCAAAATACTCATGTGTATTGTTATGACCTCTCCTCAGCCTTTCATTCCTCTGCTCTGAGATTCCTACAGGGCTTGATCTAATTCTGACGTGTACAGGCACAAGTTGTGAATGGTTGATGCGTTTCTCCCATGTAAATGAAGGAACGAGATAACACATGCAACATTTTCCATGAAACGGGGGGGTCACTTTAATGATGATCTATTAATCATATATATGCCTAATAGAAATAAAAATAAATGAAAAATCAAAATCAAAGAGGAATAATGTTGATATAATTTGGAAAAACACCTATTTTTAAAACTGGGGCATATTCTGTCACACGTCCCAAATTAGCAATCTCATGCAGAGAGGCCACTGGAGAGCTGGGTTTGAAGTGTAAAAATGTCACCTTGGTGCAGCAGAGGTTAGTCTTGAGGTTGGGTCTTAGATTCATTGCAGCTGCTTGATCATTTATTTTCTAAAGCTACTGGAGAAATGACAGCTCCCATCGAGGTTGGTAGACCAACACCATGAGCTAAACTAAAATTAATTTGGCTAATGGACTCTATTTACTGGATGTTCTATTAAATGAACAATAAGCTTTTAGCTGCAGCAGCTGTAATTGGAAAATTGGAACGGCTTTAGCTATCAGGCACTGTTGGTACTGAGTTGGGGCCTCTCAATCAATAATTCAGACAACACATAGTGCAACCCTGCCACTTGATACACTGGCTGAGAAGCACATTACATTGGTAAAATCACTCACAGGCATTGTAGTGATCAGCTCTATCTGTTAGTCCATCTCAGTGTGAAGCTCACGTTACTAAATCAAAACCAAAGTCGTGGCATTAGACTGATTTCCAGGTTCCCAAGGGCCTACAATGAACGATTAAGCTCAGCACTGTCGCCAGACTCAGTAGCAAGATTTTCCGTGATTAGTTAATGAAACTTGTTTTCATTTACTTTCTGTTTTTCTTCTCGTCTGACAAAATCAGTTGAGATTTTCTAATGGACACGAGTTTCGATTTGTTTAACTCATCCATTCACAGGATGTCTACGTCAGTGGCAATGCCAGCATTTAATGTCCAACCTGCATTGCCCTAAATTAAACAAGTCAACGGCCAAATTAGCAGTTGTAGAATCACATCATGTAACACAGAACGGGAAAGAATAGCAGTCTGGTCCAATTTCATGGTTACTAAATTTGCTTTTCTTTCAAATTCGAGATTTATTTAATGACTTGAATTTAAATTCCCTTGCTGTAATCATTAATGATCCAGAACACCATCTCCTTGTCCAGCAACTTAAACACTAAACTGCTGCATCATTACTGACCTTTATAATGGATGCTTTACTGCTACTGGTCTGTGCTTTTCCTCACTTAATCTTTACAGACACAGAATAGACCTGGAATTAGTGCTATGCTACCCATACCTACTGAGGCGGATTCCTTGAAATGGGATGACCTCTCTTTAATATGGAGCCTTGCTTTTGATGTACTCTAATTTTGATACAAAGGTTTTGCAGTACTAAGTCAAATAGTGAGTTTGCCATATAGTTATTATGTTCAAATTTAACATAGAGTGTGTTAAGTGCCATTAGAGTTTGAGTGTGTGAAGGCAGATAAAATCGCCTGGGCCTGATCAGATATATCCAAGGACATTGACGGAAACCAGCGAAGAAATTACGGGAGCCCTGGTTAAAATTTACAAGTCGTGTATGAATGCAGGAGAGGTGCCGGAAGACAGGAGGGTGGAAAATGTTGCGCATCTTTTCAAGAAGGGCTGCAGGGAAACTGTTGGGAACTGTAGACCAGCGAGCTTAACATCTGTAGTTGGAAAGTTACCAGAGAGTATTCTGAGGGATAGAATATACAGGCATTTAGACAAACAAGGGCTGATTAGGGATAGTCCGTGGGTGGTCGTGTCTCAAATCTGATTGAGTTTTTTGAAGACGTGACCAAAAAGGTTGATGAGGGCAGCAAAGCATTCAACAAGGTTCCGCATGGTAGGCTACTCTGGAAGGTTAGATCGCTAAATGGTTCACTCACAATTTGACTTAGCACAAGGAGAGTTAGCTGAATGCATAGAAAATTGTCTTCATGGAAGGAAGCAGGGGGTGATGGTGGAAGGTTGCTTCTCGGACAGAAGGCCTGCAACTAGTGGTGTGCCTCAGGGTTTGGTGCTAGGCCCGTTACTGCTTGTCATTTATATCAATGATTTGGATGAGAACATACAGGGCAAGATTAGCAAGTTTGCAGATAATACAAAAGTGGGTGATTTTGCAGATAATGAAGATGATTGTGAAAGATTGCAGCAGGATCTTGATTGATTGGCCAGGTGAACTGAGGAGTGGTTGATGGAATTTAATACAGAGAAATGTGGGATGTTGCATTTTGGGACGTCTAACATGGGCAGGAAATACACCGTGAATGGTAGGCCTCTGGGAGTGTTGTAGAGCAGCGGGACCTAGGAGTGCAGGTGCATAGTTCCCTGAAGGTGGAGTCACAGGTAGATAAGGTGGTCAAAAAGGCATTTGGCACATTGGCCTTCATCAGTCAGAGTATTCATTATAGAAGTTACGAGGTCATGTTGCAGTTGTATAAGATGTTGGTGAGGCCGCATTTAGATTATTGTGTTCAGTTCTGGGCACCACATTATAGAAAAGATGTTGTCAAGCTGGAAAGAGTACAAAGAAGATTTGCAAGGATGTTGCCAGTGCTAGAGGGTCTGAGCTATAGGGAGAGGGTTGAGTAGGCTGGGGCTCTAATCCTTGCAGCTCAGGAGATTGAGGGGAGATCTTAACGAGGTGCATAAAATCATGAGAGGAATAGATCTTGTAGATGCACAGTCTCTTGCCCGGAGTAGGTGAATCGAGGACCAGAGGACAGGTTTAAGGTGGAGGGGAAGAGATTTTACTTTGGAGTCACGTGAGTGACTACGTGAAGAAGGCCGTCCAGGTGCACGCGCGTCATCTCGTCAGACACATTGCACTGCGACCGCGGTAGGAGGACGGACCTCCAAGCGGTGAGTGAAAGAAAACCTGAACGTAAGTATTTTTACTTTCACTTTCAGGCTGCTTTTCTCCGGAGAGACTGCGTGCAGAGACAGGCAAGTCTTAGTTTATGGAGAAAGGTGGGAGGAATAAGGGAAAGCGCACCGCAGTAAGCACTCAAGACGACAAAATGTCTGAGAGTAGCGGGCGCCCGACTAAAATGTCATTAGATAAACCGAGTACTTCTAAACCGGGAGAAAAAAGTCCCGTTGAAACTCCCGCAGGGAGCAAAGCCAAAAACCAAACTAATCGGCTGACAACAGGCAAACTCCGGAAGGACTATAAAAAAAAACGCGGGCTTAAAGAGCAACCGCATGGAACACCCAGAAGAGGTTCTGGGAAACGTTGGCCCAGATTTGAGCCAGCGACCGAAATGCCTGATGATAAAGATGAATATGTGGGCTGGCCTGACACGGAGGCAGCACCAGAAATGTCTGAAAGACAATACAGGCGTTGGTCTACAGGAGACCCAGAATATGGAGCAGCACCCAAAAGTGGGCTGCCAATATACAGCTCAATGGAAGAGCTTGATGTACCCCAAAGAGGAACAAAAAAGTGTAGGCCTATCAGAGAGCCATCGCATGAAATACCTGATGATGAAAATCCAGGTGAAACCCATTATGAGGAGGAATATCCAGAATACTCTGATAACGAATCATATAAGGACCAGAGCCCACACAAAAAAGAAATGTACCAGAGCTGGCCCATAAGTTCTCTAGTCCCAGAAAAAAGGGACAACCTCTGAAAGAGGATATAGCAGAAGTATAAATACCTGCTTTCCCATCATTTGGAAGAACCAACGATGGATGAGATTGAGAACAAATATGAAATCCCACAGAATTGCGCTCTGCTAGTAGTCCCATCTGTCAACAGTGAAGTGTGGAGTTATGGGCACTGCAGTATGCATTCAAGAAATGAGGTTACAGCGGGTACTAAGAATGTGGTCAAGCATCACGGCATTGCCAGAGACCTAGAAGAAGGAAATGTGGCAACGTCACATCAGGATGTTATGGGAATGATGTGTAATGCACAATTTGAAATAAACTGTATTCGCAAAAATGCGATAAGACCTAACATACATCCTAAGTTTGCAGGGCGCTGTAAACCATCTAATATACAATTGCCATAACGAAGGCAATATTCATACCAAAGGGTGGCTGGAACTGGTGAAGGAACAAGTCGCTCGTACCCGCATACACGATATTGGCGTACGACCCCAGGACACGGAGGACATGGTATTCCCACAAGGGGTAAGGTACAAAAAGTGACACCAGCAAATCCTGAGGTAGGTGGTTCTGGTTCTGAGACAAACATATCACATGTGTCCTATTCACAAATTGGGGGGAAATTACAATTCTTCCTAAAAGAAGGGCAACAAATAACATCTGATGCTTATATACTGTGCAGTATAATGGGGTTTAGAATTGAATTCTACCAAAAATGAAAATTCCCCTACTCAACATATTCCAAGACGAATACATGTTCTCTAAAGAAGAGATTAGAATTATTCAAGTAGAACTTGACATATTGAGTAAAAAAGGGGTAATTGAGAAAACAACTTATCAAAACCACCAGTGCATATCTAATATTTTCTCTATACCTAAAAAAGGATGGTGGCAGTAGAATCATTTAGACCTTACAAGTCTCAACCCTTTTGTACAGTATAAACATTTCAAAATGGAGACATTTACTAATGCTTTGCAGTTAAATTCAACAAGAGGCTATATGGCAAGCATAGATCTCCAAGATGCATATTACTCTGTGGCTGTGCAAGGTAAGATCGTAGATATTTGAAATTTATCTGGATGCATCAATTGTGGCAATTCAAGGCATTGCCTATGAGTTAACCTCAGCCCCTAGATTATTTACTAAACTGCTAACACCAATCTTAGCATTGTTAAGAGCCCAAGGCCATTTGATAATAGTTTATTTGGATGACATTTTAGTTGTGGCACTGAAGCCATAACGACAGCATCAGTTTTAAAAATCAAATTAACATTCAAAATCTGGGCTTCTTTATCTCTCCAGATAAATCTAGATTGACACCCAACAAAATAATTGATTACTTGGGGTTCACTATTAATTCAGAGCACGTGATAGTGACTTACCCAAGGACTAAAGCTGCAGTGAATTGAGGGTTGTAAGAAACTAATTCCAGGCAAACAACCATCAATCAGGAAAGTGGCAAGCCTAATTGGTAAACTAATTGCTTCTTTCCAGCTGTTCAACTTGGCCCACTGCATTACCATCAACTGCAGTGAGCAAAGGTTAAAAGACATTCCAGGTATTTGATAGACCCATGTAACTACCAAACACAGCAATTTATGATATAAAATGGTGGATTAATAATGTTGATTGATCTTACAGAAAAAATTCTGGTTGAATCACCAGCTATCAGCCTACAAACCGATGCAAGTGCACTAGATTGGGGAGATGCTGATACCATCTCAAGCTGTGGAGATAGATCGAATGCAGAGGAAGAACCTTTGCTCGAGACACATGGCATTAATTATCTTGAATTACTAAGTGTATTTCATGGGCTTAAAGCCCTTTGCCGCAAGGTACAAAATTTGCATGTACAGGTTCAGATTGACAATACTACGGCAGTAGCATATGTCAATCATATGGGTGGAATCAAATCAGAAGCATTTGACAGATTAGCAAACAGAAATTGGCACTGGTGCATTAAGAGAGACATTTGGTTTCTGCAATTTACCTACCAGGTAAATTCAATATATTGCAGACACTAGGTCACGAAAATTTAATGACAATACAGAATGGATGTTAGAAACATAGAACATAGAAAATAGGTGCAGGAGTAGGTCATTCGGCCCTTCGTGCCTGCACCGCCATTCAATATGATCATGGCTGATCATCCAACTCAGTATACTGTTAAACCGTGACATTTTCCATAAGATTGTGAATAAATTTGGGAAACCAGAAATTGACTTGTTTGCATCCAGATTGAACCACCAGTTACCTCAATATGTTTCGTGGGAACCAGACCTAGGTGCGACAAGGGTACATGTGTTTACGTTAAATTGGGGTGGAATGTTTATATGCATTTCCTCCCTTTTGTCTGATCAGTAGAGTCTACAGAAGATCAAACAAGATAATGCTTCAGGATTGTTCATGGTTCCAGACTGGCCACACAAAAAATTTTTTTTTAAATGATGACAGAACCTATAATGCATGTCTCAAGACAAGAAAACCTACTCGTGCACCCTGTAACTGGTGATTTCATCCTTTATATGATCGTATTGATTTATTGATTTGCAGATTCAAAAAAGGCCATATCTTGGAAGAGACTAACGGATCGCAGTATGTATGTAATTACAGGATCCTGGAGGGATAATACCCAGAAGCAGTATATCTCTTACATTAAGAAATGGGAGCAGTTTGTTCAACACAAAATATTTATTACCATACTGCACACGTCAGATGTTGTAGAATTCTTGTCAACATTACATTTTGATGCTAATTTAAGTATAGTGCGATCAACGCTGCAAGGAGTGCCCTCTCTGCATATTTATCGAGAACATCGGAACAACAAGTTCTAAGATCACACCCCTTGATTTGTAGATATATGAAGGGCATCTTTAATGCTAAACCTCCCAGACCGAGATATACGGAAATCTGGAATGTAAGGGATGTACTCACACTACTTAGGGATTGGAGTCCCATCTCAAATTTGTCTTTAGACAAAATCACTATGAAAGTAGTCATGTTAATGGCTTTAGTCTCAGCCCAAAGAGTACAAACATTACACAAGTTACGAGTAGACAGAATGGGAATGGCAGCAGAGGAAATTACATTCTATGTCTATGACCTGCTAAAACAGAGCAGACCAGGAGTCTCGGGGTGTAAATTGGTTTTCAGTATATCCTACAGATCAAAGACTAGGTGTAGTTACATATTTGAAACACTACATTGAGACCACCAAGCACCTTAGAGGTGTAGAATCCGCATTATTTATCAACCATAAATAACCACACAAAAAAGTGACAACACTAACAATTTCAAGATGGCTGAAGAAGGTGCTATTGGATTCAGGAATTGATACTGACAAATTTTAATCTTATTCCACCAGGGCGGTGGCAACATCGGCGGCCAAGGATTTGGACGTCCCAATAGACCATATCCTCACGGCCGCAGGATGGTCAAATGAAAGGATGTTTACAAATATTACCACAAAGAGATTGCAGACCCTGGTGTAATTGGTGGTACTGTTTTGGATTCAGTATTAAATGTTCCCAGTGATTAAAATGGGACATAATGTTTATCATAAAACAAACCATTAACTGATTAACAAATGTTATGGTTGCATGTTATTGACTGTTTTTCACTCATAGAGTCAATCAAAATGCAGTGATACGCCGGAATTGAATCTACGGCCTGAAATCACAGTAGCTTTAAAATCTTCACGTAGTCACTCACGTGACTCCGAAGTAAAATAGTAAGATTAAACGAGAACTTACCAGTTTGAAGTTTGATCTTTATTTTATGAGGAGTTACATCGAGGGACGACGTGCCCTCCGCTCCAACCCTAATAAAGATCAAAGGTAAGTTGAGTTTGTATCACGTAGCTTACTATTATGCTTCGGTATATATCATCTGTGATTTCACACCGCTGCTTTGAAGTTTGACACGCCTGCGCCTGGACGGCCTTCTTCACGTAGTCCCTCGACGTAGCTCCTCATAAAATAAAGATCAAACTTCAAACTGGTAAGTTCTCGTTTAATCTTACTATTTAATAGGAATCTGAGGGGTAACTATTTCACACAAAGGGCGGTGGATGTATGGAACAAGCCGCCAGCGGAGGTGGTTGCAGCAGGGACTATCCCAACATTTAAGAAACAATTAGACAGGTACATGGATAGGACAGGTTTGGAGGGATATGGATCGAACCCAGGCAGGTGGGACTAATATAGCTGGAATATGTTGGCCAGTGTGGGCATGTTGGGCCAAAGGGCCTGTATCCACACTGTATCACTCTATGAGTAGATCCCTGTGATTCCTGCCACCTGGATTTATAAACAGAGCACGTCTCTTTTCATTTGTATACAGTTTGCATACGGAATTGCAGGTGGGTATTTCTGAGGAAAGATTGATGGGGCTAGACCTGAATCTGCTGGAGTTTAGAACAGTGAGAGAGGACTTAATTGAAACACAGAAAATCCTGAGGAGTCTTGCGACAGTGCAGGTAAAGAGAATGTTCATCTTGTGGGAGATTTTACACGGGCAACTAGAAAATTAATGTATAACGGAGGTTCTTCAACAGAAGCATACTAAATTGGTCCCCATTCCAGACAAACTAACCATCTCCATACTCCAATCCTTTACACCAAACATGGTTTCAACTAGTACTCAGTTAACTGGTCAGAAATAATGTATACACACACCTTCCTTTTAGTGGGACCATCCCAGCATATCAATGAATTCTTTGGCAAGTGATGTCAAAGAAAATCCATTGATATTTTGTAAATGCATAAAGAGAAACATTATAACCAAGGAAAGTACTAGGAGATAGTAAAAAATATGACAAGTGTAGATGATGCAGGTAAGATTATTAAAGAATACTCTGATATCATCTCCACAAAAGAGAAGGATGGTGCTCATACTGTGGTTCAGGAGATCGAGTGGGAATGGTTTAATTAAATAAATATGTAAGAATGGAAATATTAAGGTATTTAACAACTTATAAAGGTGAGAGTTGCCAAGCACAAATGAAATAAAACTAAGGCATTAAATGCAGAAAGAGAGGAACTAGCTATGGCCCTGTATTGAGGTTTTCCATCTTTTCTTACTACATTGGTGTGAGAGGATTGACAGACCACTAATCGTGTACAATTTTTTTTAAAGCAGGTAATAAATTAAGCATAAATTAAGTCATTAAAAGGTTGTTCGTCTAACTTTTGGAGTGACTTATTAGAATCAATTCTAAAGGACAATATAAATCTACATTTAAAAAGACGCGGATTATTCAGGAACAATTAGCACAGATTTGTCAAAGGATCTTTCATCTCTGACTAATGTAATTGAATGTTTTAAAGAGATAACAAGTAGGTTCAATGAAAATAGTGTGCTTGATGAGGTCCAGATGGACTTAGCAAGGCTTTTTTATAGGATCCCATAAGGCAGGCTAATCAAACAAAATAAAATCCCGTGGAATCCAAAGGAGACTGCCACATTAGATCCAATGTTGACTAAGCAGCACAAAAAAGGGGGCAACAATTAACAGATGTATTCATGACCAGGAGGCTAATATCAATAATGTTCCACTGGGCTCAGTGCTTTGTCTCTTACTTTTATAATAGGTTTTAATAATTTAGATCGCAATATGAAGGAGATGATAAAGAAGTTTGTAGATGATATTTAATATAGTTGAGACAGGGAAGGAATACTTTCAATTGCAGTAGGATGTACAAGAGTTGATCTATTGGGCATAAAAGTGGTATTTTTTTATCCAGAGAAGTGTTGGATGATGCATTCAGAGAAGAAAATCAATTCAAGGGAATGAGTAATACATGGAGGAATATTTAATTGTGTGAGGGAACAGAAATATGTTAAAGATTATGTTCACAGATCCTTAAAGGTAGCAGTGAAGATAGACACAACATGCTGGAGTAACTCAATGGGATAGGCAGCATCTCTGGAGAGAAGGAATGGGTGACATTTTGTGTCGTGACCCTTCGAGTAACCCTGAGTTACTCCAGAATTTTGTGTCTATCTTCGGTGTAAACCAGCATCTGCAGCTCCTTCCTACACTTAAAGGTAGCAGTATGAGCTGATAAAATTATTAAAAGTAATAGAGGATGCATTCCTTTGTTATAAGCAGAGAATTTAAGGGCAGAAATGCTCTGTAAAGTATTGTATTCAACACCACTTATGTCATAGCTTAAATACTATGTACAGTTCCAGTCACCACTTTACAGGAAAGATGTGATTCCATTGAGGATGGTGCAAAGATGATTTAGGAGGTTGTTGCCAGGAGAATAAACCTGTAGCAACAATAAAATATTGGAGAGGCTTGGATGAGAAGAGTGAATGAGAAGGACACTCGTTGCTTAGCAAGGGAGTCAAAAATACAGGGGACATGGATTTAAAAGATAAGGTAGAAGATAAGGTAGAAGGATTAAAGATAAGGAGACAAAATTAATTTTATTCAAAGCATAATAAGGTTCTGGAACTCATTGACTAAATGGTAATGGAGACACAAACGATCAGATTGGACGTGGAGCAAACGACTAGAGATTTTGGGTCGAGCTTGCAATCTGAACAAATATTTCTACAAATCAGTTACCAATCTGTTTTATGCACCTTAGCACAGAGAAGACTATCACAAAAAAAATGCATAAAGGCTACTAATCTAAAAGAAGTATAATAAAATAGTTGTTTTAACTGGAAAGCATCTTGGCCCCAGACCTTTGTAAAGTAGGAGGTCAAAGGGGAGAGCAATTTGTGGTGGTGAAAAATGAATTTGATTGTTGGGGTAAGATTGCTTCTCCAAAGCACAAAGAGGAAGGAAAAAAGAAGTGTAGGAAGGAACTGCAGACACAAAGTGCTGGGGTAACTCAGCGGGTCAGGCAGCATCTCTGGAGAAAAAGTATGGTTGATGTTTCGGGTCAGGCCCCTTCTTCAGACTGTGTAACTTCTGAAGAAGGGTTTCGGCCCGAAACGTTGCCTATTTCCTTCGCTCCATAGATGCTGCTGCACCCGCTGAGTTTCTCCAGCTTTTTTGTGTACCTTTGTGTAACTGCAGATGCTGGTTTATACCGAAGATAGACAGAAACTGCTGGAGTAACTCAGCGGGTCAGGCAGCATCTTTGGAGAAAATTAGGTAATGCTTCGGGATGGAACCCTTCTTCAGTTCTGACCCAAAACAACACCTATTGTTTTTCTCCAGAGATGCTACCTGACCCGTTGAGTTACTCCTACAGTTTGTGTCTATATTAGTAAAAAAAAGATGCTTCCGGTGGCCCTTAATTCGGGAGTTTTTATTTGTGATTAATATTTCATTTGAATTCCACTGAGATTCCGTACTGTCACATGTTCACACAGTGTTCATACCTTATAAGTACACGGCGGATAATTTATTCAAAGAAGCGCCGACCTTCCTGTCAACTTGATTAGGTTGCAGAGCCCGCTGAAGGCAACTGCACTTAGCCAAGAAACAATCTGCTTGTGTGCGTGATGTGGAGGAGGAGGGATGCGGTCCACATCTGCAGATAATGGGAATTTATGGAATTTGATAGATCAGTGCACAGTGACATGTGTCAGGCTGAGTTACCAGAATATTCCATGGCTCACCAATAGATCACAAGGCATCCATTAGTGTGGAACTGTGACCTGTCGTTTCTTTGAAATAAGTATCTCATTTTACATTGTAGCTCATTACATCACCGGAATAGAAAGCTCAAAGCACTGCACGCAGCAGGTTTTTACTTAATTGAATGATTGTTAGCTTTGTGAAGCAAGTCGCCAGAGCCAATAATATCCCACAAACCTGCATTTAGTGAATGGACAATTAATCTGGTTGGCTGGAAGGATACTGATTCAGTATACTGATAGAACTTCTACAAACAATAGCACTGTTAACAGCTTTTAGCGTGTATCTCAAATGACACAGGGGGCCTCGGCTGGATTTTTCCCTGTAGAACAGCACTTGTAATAGCATAGCATTATTCTCCGAGCCAGAAATGATTGCATTGCCAAGTTGGTGCAACTGCATTGGTTTTGCACAGGGAGATCCCACATTGATGATGCAGTCTAATTTGTACACTGTGACGAAGTGCCCTTTTCTGTGTTATTATGTTCTTTTTCTTTCCCAAAGCTTCTAACTCTGCTGGGCATGGTTCCCAGACACAGTAGACACAAAAAGCTGAAGTAACTCAGCGGGACAGGCAGCATCTCTGGAGAAAAGGAGAAGGTGACGTTTCGGGTCGAGACCCTTCTTCAGACTGACCGTCAGGGGAAAGGGAAATGATAGATATAGGTCAATAGAACAAATGAATAAAAGATATGCAAAAAGCAACGAGGATCAAGGGAATGTTTATGAAAGAACTTCATATGCTGGAAAAATTAAAGGTAGACAAAAAAGCTAAGTCCTTGCTTTCTCCCTCCTTCCCCTCCCCTTTACAGCTCTCCCACAGCCTACTGCCTCCGCCTCTTCCTTTATTTTTCCCGCCTCCCCCCCGAAACATCAATCTGAAGAAGGGTCTCGACCCGAAACGTCGCCTATTCCTTCGCTCCATAGCTGCCTCACCCGCTGGGTTTCTCCAGCCTTTTTGTCTACCGAGGATCAAGGAAAGATGCACTGACTCCACACTTTGCCTCTGCTAAGTATTTAACGCCCATCTAAGTCATGGTAACAATAGCAGGCTGCTTCATTCAACTCAGCATTCGTGCATTTAGCTGCAGGGATCACTTTAATTTGTTATTGTCCTCAAACTAGGGATACGAGCAAATCATTAACACTCCCACTGGAACGACTGCTGAGATTGCTTAACATTAAGGTCATTTGTCCTCCAATTTTGGACACAGACTCCATCAATAAATAACAAAATCAACTATCAGCTCATCAGCTGTGGCAGTGTAGCCAAGGAAAAGAATTTTGACAAAGACATCAGATGAATGATTGCTCTTCACTGCAATGCAACCACCATGCTTGGAGAGAATGAGTGAGGAGCGTATTGAGGAAGAGGGAAAGATAAAGAAAGTGGTTGATGGAAAAATGTGAACGATAGAAAGGAAAAGGTGCGGTATGAGCATAGTCAATGGTACAGCCTGGTCACAACCCAACCTGGGATAGTAGGCAAACAAAACCCAAACCTCCCATGACAGTGAGCGGGATGATGCAGAAAGCGGAAGGATCACAGATCACAAGGTGAAAACTTAAGACGGAATGTGGCTCAATACAAAGAGACTGAAAAGAGAATGAAAAGCAAAGAGAGAATATGAAAATAGAACAACGGCTAACATGAAATGGAACTCATGAGTCTTCGATAAGCATGTAAATAATTAACGAGTTGCCAGAGAGGGAATAAGGCCACATAGGTTCACAAAAAGGGGATGATTCATGGAGACAGACATTTGGCTGAGACACTAAATGAGCACTTTGCATTTCTCTTTACCACAGGAGATACTGCTGCAGTGGATACTGCAAAGGGGAAGATGCTGAATGGGATCAAGTTTGATAAGGAGAATATAATAACAGAAGCTGATTATAAAATAAAACCTTTCACCATGTCCATTTGGGATTCATCGTAAGCAAAAGTGCTAGAAGAATTCAAAATGTATAGGAAGGAACTGCAGATGCCTATTTATACTGAAGATATGCATAAAATGCTTGAGTAATGCAGCGGGTCAGGCTGAAAAGAGTTCCGACCAGAAACGTCACCTATTCCTTTTCTTCAGAGATGCTGCCTGACCCACTGAGTTATTCCAACATTTTTTTTCTATCTTTGCTGGAGGAACTCAACGGGCCAGGCAGCATCTGGAGAAAGGGAAATAGACAGGGGTATTTCAGATCGGGGCCCTCAGAGTCTGAGATTCGTCTGAGTTTGCTGAGGAAAATAAGGATGGAAATTGGAAAGCAATTGACCATATTTTTTCAATTATACATTGATATGAGGATTGTGTCTCAGGGAATTGGATATTGCTCAGAAAGGAGATCAAGGATAAACCAAGTACTTGCACACTAGCTAGTTTAATCACAAGATGGGAAAGCTTTTGAAATTATGGGTTAATTGACCGAAACCAGCATAAATTTAAAAAGGAAATTTGCGTTTACCTAACCTGAATATGTGAAGGAAGTTAAAGATAAGATTGGTGAGAAATTTTTGGTTGATGTGGCGAATAATGTGCTGATTGTTCTAGTACGTGGTACTTAATAAAACAAAATAGTTTTGTAAAGTACCACATATTAGAATAATCAGCAGGTTTGAAGTCGCTGGAATGAAAAGGACTGCGGAAATATACAAAAGAATTTGGCTGAGGCACCGGAAACAGATTGGAGGAAGACTACCAGAGATAACCTCATGGGATCAGTGTTGGTAATAATGCGTATCCTGAAACAGATTAATGACTTGGACTTGGGTTTAGAGAAAGTAATTTCAACATTTGGAACAAAACTTAGAAGAATAGTAAACAATCATAACAATGGACTTCCAGAAGATGTAGGCCTGAAGTGCAGAGTGATTAACTTTGTTATCAAGAATGGAAAGAAACAGGGAGACCACATGTGGGAATGTTTTTTAGGTAGCAGGGCAGAAAGAAAAATTGGTAAAAAAAAAAAAGATGTGGAATCCTGGACTTCGTTAGCAGAGAAGTGGAGACCAAACAAAATGAGGGCGGTTACCTTGAATCTTTATAAAAACGGGTCAGACACTGTTGTCCATTTCTTGTTACTGCACTTGACTGCTCCAGGCATGAGGAAACATAGAAACATAGACAATAGGTGCAGGAGTAGGCCATTCGGCCCTTCGAGCCTGCACCGCCATTCAATATGATCATGGCTGATCATCCAACTCAGTATCCTGTCCCTGCCTTATCTCCATACCCCCTGATCCCTTTAGCCACAAGGGCCACATCTAACTCCCTCTTAAATATAGCCAATGAACTGGCCTCAACTACCTTCTGTGGCAGAGAATTCCACAGATTCACCACTCTCTGTGTGAAAAATGTTTTTCTCATCTCAACATGTAAGGTGGGAAGAGTGAAGACACTGGGATTGTTCTCCATGGCGAAGAGAAGATGTGATAGAGATGCTCCGAGTTACTGGAAGGTCCAGAAAGAGTGGATGGAGTAAATCTGTTCCCATTATTAAAAACACTAGTTTAAAATTCTTGAGCGATTAGTATTTGAAGTGTGTTGCGAGTTAGTGTGATGGCAGTAGATTCAATAGAGGCAGTTTTACAAATTAAAGTGGATCAATGCTTGAAAGAATAAAGTGCAAAAGTCCATTGGGAAGGTTAGAAGACTGGGATGACCTGGATTGTTCTTGCAATCCCAGTGAGTTCCCTTAACTCATCATGGTTCTATTGGAAAGTTGGGTGAGTGCACATAGTGCATGCAGCAAGTTGTCAACATCCTTCTTGGTGAGGGTGGAGGATGCTTGGAGAATGCATTGTTCTTCAATTGATTATGGGGATTTTTTGGGATCAGCGAAGGAGAGAGATTGAAAGAATCAACACTGGGAAGGTAGTCTGACAACTTCAGTCCGGAATCCTGCTTCCGTCCGGGGATAGGGAGATAATACAAATGGAAATGTCAAAAACGGGCAAATCTCAGCCAACATCTAAATGTTCTTCACTGGATTTTGTCAACTGTATAAATTTACAGAAAATAATATGGACATGTCTTGAACTATTTTTTATTGCATCAGAAGGAGTTAGCAGGATTAGGAATACTGGCAGTGTTTGTTCAGATAAACACTTTATATGCTTCAGGGTAAAATGGTCCCAGATTAGTTCTGTGTGACTATAATCTTCTTTGGCAAGGTACAGTCCTATTCCCATTTTACATCTTCTCAGAATGTTTACAATATGACAGAATATTATTATTCAAGTTATAAAATATACATATAACATGTTATAATGTAAGCACCATGTTTTGCTTTATATTCCCTCCTCTCGTACTTCCTATATTCTGCTTGAACCACCATATCATATGCCACAACTTATACATTCTCTTTTGATGATTCGATGTAGTTGTGTTTGCCTAAACAACATATTTAGTTTGTACTCCATATGTTTCATATTTGATGGTCTTCCGTTGCCGAATCTGCTGAATAACTTCTTCCGATTAATTTGGACTCAATCCCTCTTTTTCCTCATGGAACTTCGCCTGTTTATCATTTTCATTTTTTAATATGCTTAACTATTAGAAACATAGAAAATAGGTGCAGGAGTAGGCCACTCGGCCCTTTGAGCCAACACCGCCATTCAATATGATCATGGCTGATCATCCAAAATCAGTACCCCATTCCTGTTTTTTCCCTATATTCCTTGATTCCTTTAGCCATAAGAGCTATATCTAACTCTCTCTTGAAAACATCCAGTGAATTGGCCTCCACTGCCTTCTGTGGCAGAGAATTTCACAGACTCACAACTCTCTGGGTGAAAAAGGTTTTCCTCATCTCAGTCCTAAATGGCCTACCCCTTATTCTTAAACTGTGAACCCTGGTTCTGGTCTCCCCCAACATCGGGAATTTTTTTCCTGCATCAAACATAGATACATAGAAAATAGGTGCAGGAGTAGGCCATTCGGCCCGGAAACACGTCCAATCCTTTCAGAATTTTGTATATTTCTATAAGATACCCTCTCATCCTTCTAAATTCTAGTGGATATAAGCCCAGTCGATCCATTCTTTCATCATATGTCAAGCTAGCCATCCCGGGAATAAACCTGGTATTCTTGCACTCTGAACAAATCTCTGATCAGTTTCAGTTACTTTCTCACACTGCCCTATTTCAAAACATTTGCCTGACACTGAACAGGTAAGTACTTTTGAGATCTGCTAAAATGTGTTTCCCACTTGCATAATTTCCATCGATCGTCAGAAGACTTGCTCCTTCCGGCTTTCCAAAATTACATTTAGTGAACCTACACATTTTCACATACATGTGAAAATGACCAGAAGACATCTAACTGATAAGGGGCATCTACAAATAACATGAATGCAAATGAAGATTATATAAGTTTTTTTTTAAAATAAACACACATATATATTTCTAGAATACAAAATCTGTCAAAATTGCCAGTTTAGTTTAGTTTAGTTTAGTTTAGTTTAGAGAGACAGGATAGAAACAGGCCCTTTGGCCCAATGAGTCCACACTGACCATCGATCGCTCATTCGCACTAATTCTATCTTATCGCACTTTCCTACTCCCTACACATACATATCTCTGCAAAACTCTTCCTCGATCCCATCCCCTGCCTGGTGACTAATATTGAAAGAAGAATTGGCCAGTTCTGTCAATTTCTAAATTCTATCCATATGGATATGACTTAACATAAGTTCCTAATGTGTCAAAATATTCTTGCACTGTGATAAAACCTTCTATTAATAATAGCATCCATCTCCCATTGTCCACTCAGATTCTCTGTAAGTGGATGGAACTATGAATATTAAACACCCTGATATCCAAATTAAAATCACATCTCTGCTCAAACTTTCAAATGAGATCCATTCATATTAATGTTCTTCTAACACTCAACATTTTGTGTTCAGTTTCTTTTTTGCCTGTCTATGGAAAAGCCTGTGTAATCCATTTCATGATTTTAATTCACTGTGATGAACAACTAGTGCAGAACATCATTAAAACAAATAAACTTTCCAAACTGGACTGAATTTGAGGAAACAATTACCTGCAAATTGGATCATTTAATACCTGGTAAGCTGAAGCTGTAGCGCAGCTATATCTGTTCTGCCACTGTGCTACCCCAATGAACTATGCTCAGAGTCAAACAGCGTGGAAACAGGCCCTTCGGCCCAACTCGTCCATGCTGACCAAGATGCCACATCTAAGCCAGTCCCATTTACTGGCGTTTGGCCAATATCCCTCTAAACATTTCCTATCCACGTATCTGCCTTTTAAATACTTTTATATTACCTGCCTCAACTACCTCTTATGAATGCTATTAGTATTATAATAGTATTTATGCATACTATTGTTTGATTTGTTTGGCTTTTCACTGCAGCTCGGTGTGGCAATAATAAATCTAAACTACGGCATTATTGATTCCTTGCTGCCACCTACTGCACACCAGTGGTACTTCAAGGACTTCATTATCGACTTGTGTCAGCTGTCAGAGATGCACCAGTGTCAATACACTGTGCCAGTAAAATTTAAGATAAAATCATTAGCAGACATCTGAACACACTGAATCTTTCTTCTCCCCCAAACATCTGTCTCTGAGCAATACCTGATATCTGCCGAGAGCTGACGGCTCTGCTCCTCATTCCCTTCCTGACGAGCCCGGTCAGAATGAATAATGTTTCCAATTAGGGTTGTCACCTTCTGCAGAGTCCAAAACAGATCAGTACATGGAACGAACAAGTGTGTTCACAGCTTGAGTTTGGATGTTTGCTCTGCCTCTGATGAAAACTAATTGAAAAACCACAGTGGCTAATGGCATCGTGTCACGACGAATCGAAGAGCAGGAAATGAAGATCTGTTTTAAACGTCTATTGTGCCAGGATTACACTTTAGAGACATTGGGACACCCATCACAAAGCCCATGTTGTGCAGTGAAATAAAAGCCTCTGTGTCAAATTGCAGAGGTTGTATCAAGAGTGGAATTCTTGTATCACGAGGACGACAGAGGCACAATAGGCTAAGTGTTCGGCTGGCAACCGGAAGGTAGCTGGTTCGAATCCCGCTTGGAGTGTATACTGTCGTTGTGTCCTTGGGCAAGACACTTCACCCACCTTTGCCTGTGTGTGTCCTTGGGCAAGACACTTCACCCACCTTTGCCTGTCTGTATGGAAGTAATTGTGTGAAGCACTTTGGGGTCAATGCAAGTTGACTAAAAATGTGCTATATAAATAAAGACATTATTATTATTATTATCATTATTATTGGAATTATTCCTAATATTGCAGATTTTAAAATCTCAAAAATGTTATGTTTTAAATCATCCTGATAAATATACCCCCCTGGGATCAAGAATGTCAAGGGAGTTTAATTATCATATGTACCGAAAAAATGGAACAATTAAATTCTTACTTGCAGCAGCATAACAGGTCAGTAAACAGATAGTACACAGAGATAACATAATAAAGAAAAATGTTCAATACACTTTTAAAAATAATATTAGTGCAAAAAAGCCTGAAGTCCCGACTACAACCAAGACAGTTTGTTGTTCGTAGTTTAGTTGGTGCTTGTAGTGTTTATGAGCCTGATGATTGTTGGGAAAACACCATTCCTGAACCTGGAGGTCATGGTTTTCAGATACCTATACCTTCTTCCCAATGGCAGGAGTAAAATGAGAATGTGGCCTGGGTAGCGTAGGCCCTTGATGATGCTGGCTGCCTTTTTCAGGCATTTGATGAGGGCAAGGATGTAGACTTCAGCAAGGCCTTTGACAAGGAGTCGCATGATAGGCTTCTTTGGAAGGCTAGATCACATGGAATCCAGGGAGAGATACAGGTGTGGATACAGAATTGGCTGAATGGTGGGAAACGGAGGCTGGTTGGGGAAGGTTGTTTTGTGGACTGAAGGCCAGTGACTAGTGGTGGGCCTCAACATTGATGCTGGATTGTCATCTATATCAAGATGACCATGTTCACGGTGGCGCAGCGGTAGAGTTGCTGCCTTACAGCGAATGCAGCGTCAGAGACCCGGGTTCGATCCCGACTACGGGTGCTGTCTGTACGGAGTTTGTACGTTCTCCCCGTGACCTGCCTGGGTTTTTTCCGAGATCTTCGGTTTCCTCCCACACTCCAAAGACGTAAAGGTTTGTAGGTTAATTGGCTTGGTAAATGTAAAGGTTGTCCCTGGCGGGTGTAGGGTAATGTTAATGTGCAGGGATCGCTGATCGGCGCGGACCCGGTGGGCCGAAGTGCCTATTTCCGCATTGTTTCTCTAAACTAAACAACTTAATGTACAAGAGGCATAATTGGTACATTTGCAAATTACACTAAAATAGGTGGTATCATAGACGGTGAAGATGGTTATTTAGAATTACAGTGGGGTCAGCTGGGCAAATGGGCCTAAGAATGGCAAATGGAATTTAGACAATAGACAATAGGTGCAGGAGTAGGCCATTCGGCCCTTCGAGCCAGCACCGCCATTCAATGTAATCATGGCTGATCATCCTCAATCAGTACCCCGTTCCTGCCTTCTCCCCATATCCCCTGACTCCGCTATTTTTAAGAGCTCTCTCTTGAAAGTTTAATTGAGATAAGTGTGAGGCGTTGCATTCTGGAAAGTCAAACTAGGGCAGTACCTTCACAGTGAACAGAATGTGGGAGAACATTACAATCTAGGAGTATAAGTACATAGTTCCCTGAAAGTGGTTGGCCTGCAGCAGTCAGGGAAATAAGTATAGAATTTAAGACATTATTTTACAAGATAATGAAGATAGCACTTGGAGTACTATGTTCAATTTTTCGACCCCATTATAGGAAACATTTCATTAAGCTGGAAAGGATACAGAGAAGATTTAAAAGATGTTCTGTCTGAAGAAAGCTCCCAACCCAAAATGTCATCTATTCATGTTTTCCAGGGATGCTGCCCCTGTCCCACTAAGTTACTCCAGAATTTTGTTTCTTTCCTTGGTAAACCAGCATCTGCAGTTCCTTGTTTCTGTGCTACAAGCCCCTTGGAGTGCTGATCTTATAGTGATACATAATGTGCAGTGACTAGTGGTGGGCCTCAACATTGATGCTGGGCCCATTGCTGTTTGTCATCTATATCAAGATGACCATGTTCACGGTGGCGCAGCGGTAGAGTTGCTGCCTTACAGCGAATGCAGCGTCAGAGACCCGGGTTCGATCCCGACTACGGGTGCTGTCTGTACGGAGTTTGTACGTTCTCCCCGTGACTAATAAGAGGAATAGCAGAGAGAATGCACAGTCAAGCATAGAGGAATCAAGACTTAGAGGGAAGACACAAAATGTCGGAGTAACTCAGCGGCTCAGGCAGCATGTTGGGAGAACAGGAATAGGTGACGTTTCTGGTCGAGACCCTACTTCAGATTGAGAGTCAGGGAAGAGGGAAACCAGAGGGATGAAAAGGTACAGAACAAAAGGTACAGAGCCGGCGCCGATGACCCAGGAGCCCACAATGGTCCATTGGTGGCTGTTGAGGAGGTGCTAATGAACGGATACGAACAGTGAAGCTAGCAGGACCACTAGGGTGGGGGAGGGACGCAAAGAGAGGGTATGCACGGGTTATTTGAAATTAAAGACATCAATGTTCATACCGCTGGGTTGCAAACTCTCCAAGCAAAACATGAGATGCTGTTCGTCCAATTCACTTTGGGCTTCACTCAGACCATTGTAAATGGGAGCAATCGCACAGTAAATCAGTCCAATGGCAAAGTATAGCATTAAATAATATAAAAAAACTATTTAATCAGAGCAATTTTAATTTCACAAAACTGTAGGAATCTACAAGGGATAAGGGATGTTTCAACATTGTACTGTGCCAGCTCTGTCACTGCCAGTGCTCTCACAATTTGGCAAACCAAATTCCTCGTATATGTTGCAAAACATACTTGGCTAATAAATTACCATTATGAAGATTATTATGATCAACTCCTTGCCGTCTGAAGAAGGGTCTCGACCCGAAACGTCACCCATTCCTTCTCTCCAGAGATGCTGCCTGTCCCGCTGAGTTACTCCAGCATTTTGTGTCCATCTTCGCCTTGAACATCCTCACAGGTTCTTATTATCAGCTGCCACAGAAGTGATTACAATAAATACATACTGTAGGTATGGCAGTGTAGTGGATAAACTGCTGAATTAACTACCAGAGATCTAGGCTATTGATTAAGGGCCATAAGTTCAAATCTCACTATCCTAACAAGAGAACTATTGCTCGTACGAGGACACTTTGACATAATTCACTCACAATCTGCAAAACAGAAGAACAGATTCTATTCAGCAGCAACTGAATATCTGGAACCTTAGTTCTAATTTGATAATGATCACACTCAGAGCCTTCTACTAATTCTTTCGCTCCACTCTCAAAACTGTCCATCTCCCCACGCCAGCTAGTTACAACTGTATGCTTCCACTAATTATGACTGAGGTTATAAGCATTTCACTTGCACTTTATGTGCAATGTGACGAATAAAACTGATTGTTGATTATTGTTGATGATTCCAAAAATGAATCCCCTTCTAACAAGAATCAGTTCAAGAGGAGAGTTTATTTATCAGAGGCACCGGATGAGAACAGGAACAATTAAATTCTTACTTGCTGCACCTTTACAAGCAGATTGTAAATCAATCACCTTCTGTCCTCAATTGTCAGTGAGGCTAAATGAAAATTGGAGGAACAGCAGCTCATATTTCGCTTGGGCAGCTTACAGCCCAGTGGTATGAATATTGATTTCTCTCACTTCAGGTAGCCCCAACATCCCCTCTCTCTCTATCCCTCCCCCACCCAAGTCGCACCACCTTCTCGTTTTCACCCTACAAATAGCTAACAGTGGCCTGTTTCATTTTTCATCGTTACTTTTTTGCATATCTTTCATCCATTGTTCTCTATCTGTGTCTATATCTCTCGTTTCCCTTATCCCTAACCAGTCTGAGGAAGGGTCTCGACCCAAAACGTCACCCATTTCTTCTCTCCAGAGATGCTGCCTGTCCCACTGAGTTACTCCAGCTTTTTGTGTCTATCTTTGGTTTAAACCAGCATCTGCAGTTCCTTCTTACACACTCTTAATGAACAGATCTGAGGGTTGGGAGGCGACCCTGGATTCATACACTGTGAAACGCGATGGAAAATCATGTGACTGAGCACTTTCCTGTGTGGCTTCAGGTTAAAATGTGCGGATCTCAAATCTCTGCATGCAATGCTCTGACAGCTCAGTAACTAATAAAGTTAGTAAAGACAACATGTAGCTGACCGGAGGAGCCAGATCTTGGCTCGGGCCATTTTAGTCCAACAGGTAGAGTACAGCCTGAATTTCCTCTGCGTTATGTGTGTAACTGGTTGTTGAGTTGCAACACAGTCAGTGAAGAAGTTTGATACCAACAAGTTTAGTGCAAAACACAAAGTGCTGGAGTAACACGGCAGGTCAGGCAACATCAGTGGAGGAAATGGATAGTGACGTTTTGTTTCAGGACCCTTCTTCAGACTGCCTGACCCACTGAGTTACTCCAGCACTTTGTTTTTTCGCTCCAGCATCTACAAAGTCTTGCATCTCCAGTTTGGTGTATAAGATGGATCAGAATTTCCTTCCTCTTTGCTGATGACCCACGCACAAAGTTCTAGTTAAGCTGATTGCCTGCTATCAATGTCTACACACTGGTAAACATCAATCTCCAAGGGAAATGGGGGGTTCAAAGCAAGCCCTGCCCATAGGATAGCTAACAAGAACTTTGGCAGCTTGCCAAAAAAACCTAACTCAACTAACAAAAAAGACACAAAGTGCTGGATTAACTCAGCGGGTCAAGCGGCATCTGTGGAGGGAAATGAACAAATGACGTGTGGAAGGTGGACAAAAGTGCTGGAGAAACTCAGCGGGTTCAGCAGCATCTATGGAGTGAAGGAAATTGGCAACGTTTCGGGCCGAAACCCTTCTTCAGACTGTGGATTCTATTCCACCCATTGTAACACCCCTGGGTCAATGGTAGTTCCTTCTTTGTCATAAGACTATCTGGAGTTTAGAAGGATGAGGGGATATCTTATAGAAACATATAAAATTCTAAAAGGACTGGACAAGCTAGATGCAGGAAAAATGTTCCCAATGTTGGGCGAGTCCAGAACCAGGGGCCACAGTCTTAGAATAAAGGGGAGGTCATTTAAGACTGAGGTGAGAAAAAAAGTTTTCACCCAGAGAGTTGTGAATTCATGGAATTCCCTGCCACAGAGGGCAGTGGAGGCCAAGTCACTGGATGGATTTAAGAGAGAGTTAGATAGAGCTCTAGGGGCTAGTGGAGTCAAGGGATATGGGGAGAAGGCAGGCACGGGTTATTGATAGGGGACGATCAGCCATGATCACAATGAATGGCGGTGCTGGCTCGAAGGGCCGAATGGCCTCCTCCTGCACCTGTTTTCTATGTTTCTATAAGACCTTGATTTCAAGCCACATCCAGGAACTGGAGTGCGACATTGAAATTGGTATGCTAGTGTAGCGTGGAACATTATCAGGAGTATTGTGTTTTAGCTTCAGAGAATAAGATGGATTGTGAATATAATTACTTTATTACATGGGTTGGTTGGATTATCAAGTGCACCAGGATACAGTAAAAAATGTTAATTTGCAAGCTCCCAAGGTCACTCACACCGTACAAGAGTACATTGTTTAAAAATAAACAGCATGCCAAATACAGTGTTACAACTACAGAGAACGAGCAGATTAAAAATAGTGCAAGAGCCACAACAAGGTAGATGGGAAGATCAATTTAATTTTATTTATTTATTTATTTATTTGTCATTCAGACCTTTCGGTCTGAACGAAATTTCGTTTCCCTGCAGTCATACATATAATAAAAATAACAAAAACACACAATCAACACAAATTTAACATCCACCACAGTGAGTTCACCAAACACCTCACTGTGATGGAAGGCAACATCTTAAAGTCTCTGTCTCTTCCCTCTCCGTTCTCCCTCTGCGCCGAGGTGATCCAGGCTCCAGATGTTGTGACCCCACTGGGTGATGGTAAGTCCCGCGGCTCAACCGTGCCCCGCGAACGGGCCGGTTCAAACTCCGCGGGTGGTCGCTGCCGCTGGCACAGCTCCGGGGCCAAGTCGGGTCGCCGGATCAAGAATTCATCTTTAGCATATGAGAGGTCCGTTCAAAAGTCTGGCATCAGTGGGGAGGAAGCTGTTCCTGATCTCATCTACTGTATCCATTGTTCAAGATGTGGACCCTTCTACATCCGTGAGACCAAGCGTAGACTGGGCGATCGTTTCGCTGAACACCTTCACTCGGTTCACCTGAACCTACCTGATCTCCCGGTGGGTAAATACTTTAATTCTCCTTCTCATTCCCACACAGACCTTTCTGTCCTCGGTCTCCTCCATTGTCAGAGTGACCCAAGTAGCACCAGCTTCTCATTTTCACCCAACAAACAGCTAACAATGGCCTGTTTCCTTTATCATCATTCTTTTTTTTAATCTCTCTCATTTCCCTTATCCCTAACTAGTCTGAGGAAGGGTCTCGGCCCGAAACATCACTCATTCCTTATCTCCATAGATGCTGCCTGTCCCACTGAGTTACTCCAGCTTTTTGTGTTTGTAAGCTGTTCCTGAATCTGGTGGTAAGTACTTACAAGCATTCTGCCTGAAGAGATAGGGGAGAAGACAGAATGACTGGGGTGTGCGTAGTCCTTGGTTATGTTTACTACTTTCTTATGTCTGCATGAAGTGTAGATGGAATTAATGATGGCGAGAGGCTGATTTGTTTGATAGATCAGACCGGGTTCCAAAACTCTCCGTCATTTCTTGTGGTCTTGGGCAGATCACTTCCTACATCAAACCATGAGGCATCTGGACAGGATGCTTTCTATGGTGCACCTGTAGAAATTGGGAAGAATCGTTGGAGAAGTGTCAAATTTTCTTAATCTCTTGTGGAAGTTGGCATGATGGTGTGCTTTCTCAGCCGTGGCATCAGTATGCTTGGACCCGGAGAAATTGTTGGTGATATTTACACCTAGGAACTCGGATGCAAAGCACAATAGCACAAAGAGAAAGAAGGGAGTCATAGTCATAAAGTGTAGAAACAGGCCCTTCGGCCCAACTTGCCCATACTGGCCAACATGTCCCATCTGCACTAGTCCAACCTGCTTGCATTTGGCCCATATCCCTCTAAACCTGTCCTATCCATGTACCTGTCTAAATATTTCTTAAACGTTACAATAGTCCTTGTCTCAACTACCTCCTTCGACAGCTTGTTCCATACGCCCACCACCCTTGGTGTGAAAATGTTACCCCTCAAGTTCTTATTAAATCTTTCTCCCCTCACCTCAAACCTATGGCCTCTCGTTCTTGATTCCCCTGCTGTGCACAACAGACTCTGTGCATCCACATGATCTATGCCTCTCTTTCCTCCACTATCTACTATACCACCCACCTTTGCGTCATCTGCAAACTTGAGTGCAATGGAATTCCAGACAATGAGAGTGGAATGGAAAATATATAATAATGTTCATTCTCCAAGAAGGAAAGGTATCTGGTGTGACACAATTGGTGCTGAGTGAAAGGATTGCCTTCAGAAGAGTAAAATTGCAAATAAAAGTTTTGCTGTAATTGGTAGAAGGGACTTCTGGAATTTGTCAGATTTTGATAAAACAATGTCTTCATTACTATATTTTAAACTATTACTTAGCCTTACCTGTGGTTCATGGTGAACCCACACTAGTATCTGTCAGCATTCTTGAGCTACCAGTTTATTGAAGCCTGGCAGGCTATATATTTTGCTGGAATGCTCGCAGGCTTATCCTGTGCAGCTATACTTACAATTTCTCAGATTTCCCTTCAGAGTCCAATTAGTTTAGTGGGCTGTGACTTATTGGTGTGTGTTTTTTGTGCATTTATATGTGTGGCAAGCAACAAGCCAAATCAAAATTGATCTCTTGTGTACAGATTGCTGAAGGGTCATGACCAATGTACAGAAACTGTAGCTAAAGCTAACAAGATATTGGGTTATATTAATGGACCCATTCATCATTGATCAAGGGATATTATTCCGTCACCCTACAGGATTGATTGTCAGGGCAGATACAAACAGCAGCATTGGTTGCATTTCATGGTGGGTGATGTAGTGTCCTTGGGAAAGGTCTAGAAAGGCCTTCAGACAGGATTCCTAGCAGCCTGCTGAACAAATTGGACTTGGAAAGGAAATCTGAACGTTTCACCTATTCTAATCATCTCATGGACCTTGACTTGTTTACTTTGCAACAAATAGATGTAGAGGCCTTTAAAATAATGAAAAGGGCTGGGAAGCATTCAGTCTGAAGAAGGGTCTTGACCCGAAACGTCACCCATTCCTTCTCTCCAGAGATGCTGCCTGTCCCGCTGAGTTACTCCAGCTTCTTGTGTCTACATTGGTAGATTAATTGAGTTTAACTTTTGGCAAGGTTAAGAAAATATAGAATAAACCCCATAAGAATAGAATGGGTCTATGGGTCCCTTTCTATACCCAAAACAGCACTGAGCCTGTGGAATTCATAGCTGGCATAAGTAGGGGTAAGTAGTTGTTTGGAAGAAGAGAAGTGTTAATGGTCCACCCATCTATTAATATATAAAACTCTCGCCCAAGATTCCGAAACGGAACTCCGTCCGGCTGTCACATTTCTTCCATTGATTCCCTGCAACTCCGAAACTGGACGCAGAATCGCCGACATCTTTTCCATTTCGGTAGAGATTTCACTTTTCTTTCTAAGTATCCGCTCCTCATTACATTCCGTCGTGTTTAAGTACACGTTTTTAAAAAAATCCTTCCCCCCCCCCCCCCCCCCAATATTTCAAAACTAAACTGGCTTCACACCCACAGAACCTTCACCAGCCCCAGCCCCTGCTGAACGTTCCATCGTGTGATGTCACAATGCCCAATCTTCACATATGTCCAATCGGAATGGATCCATTTACATATGCCTATGCAGGAGCCCAAGCCAATGGTGAAGGTTCCATCGTGTGATGTCACAATGCCCAATGCTCAAAGACATCGTTGCCATAGAGAGGGAGTACAGAGAAGGTTCACCAGGCTGATTCCTGTTATGTCAGAACTTTCCCCACTTAAAAGGGTAATCCCCCAACGCAAAAGTGTAATGCCCCCCCCCCCCCCCCCCCCCCCCCCCCCACAGTTTTTCAAATAAAAACTGGCTTCTCACCCATACAAGCAGCCATTTCGGTAGACATTTCACTTTCCCTTCCAGCTGTCCACTCCTCATTACATTTCGTTATGTTTATGTCCATTTTTTTCATTAAATCCTTCTCCTCCACCCCCCCCCCCCCCCCCCCTCACTCATTTAAAAACGGCCTTTCGGGAACGGCTCTACTTCGAGGACCACGTCTCCCGTGGGGGCTGCGGGTAGGCAACGGCTGCATTGGGGCATTACACTTTTAAGGCTCTGTGTGTGATACCGCCCCGCCCCCCCCCCCCCCCCGCGTTGCCGAGACGGACCCGACTTCGACGACTTCAAGATACGCTATTTTAAGACGGCCGGAACCCGACTTCGACGACCACGTCTCCCCTGGGGGCTACAGGTAGGGAACGGTCTTTATACACTTTTCCAACTCTGTGTGTGGGGGTGGTTAGTGTGTGTGATGCCGCCCCCCCCCCCCCCCCAGTGGGGGCTACGGGTAGGGTACGGCTGCGTTGGGGGATCAGACCCAACGGGTTTGCCATTGGTCGTCGTGTTTAAGTACACATTTTTAATCAAATCCTTCAACCCCCCCCCCCCCAATATTTCAAAAATAAACTGACTTCTCACCCATAGAAGCATCACCAGCCCCAGCCCCTGGTGAACGTTCCATCGTGTGATGTCACAATGCCCGATGCTCACAGATGTCCAATCGGAATGGATACATTTACATATGCCTTTGCAGGAGCACAAGCACTTGGTGAACGTTCCATTGTGTGATGTCACAATGCCCAATGTTCAAATACATTGTTGCCATAGAGGGAGTACAGAGAAGGTTCACCAGACTGATTCCAGGGATGTCAGGACTTTCATATGACGAAAGACTGGATAGACTCGGCTTGTACATGCTAGAATTTAGAAGATTGAGGGGGTATCTTATAGAAACTTACAAAATTCTTAAGGGGTTGGACAGGCTAGATGCAGGAAGATTGTTCCAGATGTTGGGGAAGTCCACAACAAGGGGTCACAGTTTAAGGATAAGAGGTAAATCTTTTAGGTCCGAGATGAGAAAAACATTTTTCACACAGAGAGTGGCGAATCTCTGGAATTCACTGGCACAGAAGGTAGTTGAGGCCTGTTCATTGGCTGTATTTAAGAGGGAGTTAGATGTGGTCCTTGTGGCTAAAGGGATCAGGGGGTATGGAGAGAAGGCAGGTACAGGATACTGAGTTGGATGATCAGCCACGATCATATTGAATGGTGGTGCAGGCTCGAAGGGCCGAATGGCCTACTCCTGCACTTAATTTCAATGGTTCTATGTTTCCCTCTACGCACCCCTCTCCCACCCATCCCTCTCTCCCCCACCCCCCTTCCCTCTCTACGCCACCCCCTTCCTCCTACCCCTCTGTCCCTCTTCCATCACTCCCCCTACCCCTCTCCACCTCCCTCCCCACTCTTCCACCTCTCCCCCTTCCCCCTCCACTCTCCCTCCCCACTCTTTCCCCTCTCTCCCCCACCCCTCTCCCCCTCCCTCCCTCCTCCCCTACCTCCCCATCCTCCCCCTCCCCCACATATCTCTTCCCATCCCCCTCTCTCACCCCCTACCCCGCTCTCCTTTCCCTCCCAAATCTGTCCCATTTCCTCCACCTCCTCTCCCCTCCCTCCCCTCTTCACATCCCCCCCCCCTCCCCCCACCTGTGTGTTTGGGGGTTGGTTAATATGAGTTTGATGCCGCAGCCCCCCCTCCCCCCCCCTGCAAAACGCCGTTGGGGAAACAGACCCAACGGGTCTGCACTTGGTCTAGTAGAACATAAAACTGTACAGAAGAGAAATAGGCCCTTCGACCCGCAGTGTCCTTGTCGACCAGGGCTTTTATGGTGACCTTACTTACCAGTTCAGCATACCAGCTCCGCTAAAAAGTTAACTGTCGTTATTTCATTTTCCCGGCCATGTGACATGCTATACTCATTAATGGTGCATGGAATAGCCAATGTACAACAGTCACCACATGGACTTGACAGAGCATTCTGGAACATGTGTCTTAGATAGAATAAGTGGTAGTATTTTATGACTGAGATAAAGAGACATTTCTTCAAACAAGTGTGGTCCATACCCGAGCACTGATTATGTTCATTCATTGGACTCATTGGGTTCAGACATTGATTAGTGTCTGGGCATTAAGGAAATCAGGGATTTGTGCTTAAAACACACTGTGCTTTCAACTGACACAATGGATTTATATTCCCAGGTAATAGGTAACAGCACCACCAAGTAGCCTGACTTCAGGTAACCAGCACTGAGTTCAGGTAACCAGTTATGTCTTTGTTACCTGAATATAAACACAGCTAACTGATCTAACTGATAACACCTTTAGCCAGTTACACAATTACTGGGAGACCTTTTTGCCACTTTATGTCTCTGCAATTTAAAATTACAAAGTTAGGAGTATTTAACTGTAAAACTAAAATAAACAAATACATTTTTCAATAATATCATAGAAAATTATCTGTGTTTATGTTGAAGGATAACCTTAGACGGAACTAATCTGCTTTTTTTTAAAACCCTGCTACAAGATCTTTAAGGGCAATTTGAGAAAGCAGACAGAACCTCTGTTTAACATCAAGAATCCAAGATCTTTAATCTAGTTTTTGAAGTTCTACAATAAATATTTTCTCAAATTCAACATCACTAATTACTATGGCCATGTCCTCAATTAAGCAGTGCAGAAAAAAGATGTTTTTCTCTGTAAAACCAAATAAATCTTAACTACGCCGATGTCACACGCACATAAAAAATTCCATTATCTGAAATAATTAAATGAATGTGTAATAAAATGAGAATAAATGCAGGGAGGGAGGAAGTGAGGGGAGGGATAGAGAGAGAGGGGGAGGGGGGAGAGGGAAAGGGGGGGGAGGGGAAGGGAGAAGGAGAGAGGGTGATGGAAGGAAAGAAAGGGGGAGAGGGGCGAGAGAGAGAGAGAGAGAGCGAGAGACAGAGAAAGAGGGAGGGAGAGAACAAGAGAGGTAGGGGAGGGAGGAAAGCAGGAGGGAGAGGGAGAGGAGAGAGAGGTGGAGGGGAGAGGGAGAGGGGAGGGGGAGGGCCTCCTGTATTTGTTCATTCACTGAGACCTGTTGCTAAAGTCGAGCGATTAGGTTGATGCCCACAGATTAACCATTCGGACAGAGCTTCAGACAATCAAAGTCTTCCTTTCATTTCAAAGGATTAATATCAAATTTACTGCCCATGGGGTGAAGCTCAGCTATTTGATATATTACCATAAGATTCAATTGAACCAACATAATTGTTCAGCAATATTGAATAGAAGAACTCTTTGAAAATATGTCTGGACAAAATGCAACTTAGAACGTCCTTAGCGAAAACAAGAGGGGTATTGGTGGAACTCAGTGGGTCAGGCAGCATCTGTGGAGGAAAGTGGACAGTCAATGTTTGGGTTGAAACCTTTCATGATTTAATTATGAATTTGTGACTGATTGCAAAGAAACTAACACTAATAATTGCAACACACAGCACGCAATAACAATGACATGTTTAAATAGCAGCAGGAAACAAATTTGGGGAGAAATTCAACATATGCCCACTCACTTTTGTGGTGCCAAGTTGACAGTCAAGCTTTGAATTTCATCTGACGATGTCCTGCACCCAAACTCCAATGAAATGCAACATGTCCTGCTTTAGGGCTTCTTGGACCCATACAGGAAACAGCAAGAACAGGCATTAGAAGTGTAAACATAAGTTAAAAACCAAGAAACATGAATGCATGGGCAGAAATAGACAATTTGGCCCTTTCATACCTCCTCCACCATTCAATGGCTAATCATCTTCTCAATACACTTTTTCTGCTTTCTCCCCAAAATCCTTGTTGCCCTTTGCACCTTGATACCTAAATGCAACCTTCACTGCACCAGTTGCAGAATCGTTTAGTTTAGAGATACAGCATGGAAACCACCGAGTCCGTGCCGACCAGCAATCCCTGCACATTAACACTATCCTACACAAACTAGGGACAATTTACACTTATAACCAAGCCAATTAACCTACAAACCTGGACGTCTTTAGAGTGTGAGGAAAACAAAGATCTCTGAGAAAACCCACGCGGTCACGGGTAGAACGTACAAACTCCGTACAGACAGCACCCGTAGTCAGGAGCGAACCCGAGTCTCTGGCGCTACAAGCGCTGTAAGGCAGCAATTCTACCGTTGTGCCACCGTGCCGTCCTAGATGGTGAACATGAAATTCAGTTCCAAGTGGGAGGTGTGTGTGCTACACTCCATCTGTTTGTGTGGGTGTCCTGCAGCCTGGCCAATAATCTCTGAAGGCAATATATAAAATGCATGGCTCCTTCGCTGGGTGAATGGAAAGGAGCCTGTGACAATCCTTAAACAGTCTTTTCAGCTCCATTCTTAAATAAGTGTGTGAAATCTAATACCTCATAGTAAATATTACTCAAACCAAAGTCAAGAACTCTACTCAAACTAATTTCATACACACCAGTGAATTATCAGTTGTGATTCATTTCCTTCATACAGAAACTATGCTTCAGGCATTTTCCATAGTTCAAACACATAATCCCCACTTACTCAAAGTTTTTTTTTCCAAATGACAGCACTTGTATTTTACAGTTTGGCACATTCAATTTATCATTACATAACATTATAATACTGCAATAAATCTGTCTAATCCAGGAACAAAACATGGGGAAAGTCTTTTCTTTTAATTTATTGATTCACAGCAAGGCCAGTAGAGATTTCTCATCTAAATTGTATTTGAGAAGGTAATGATGAGCCAATAATAAGAACGTTTTGATATCGTAGCATATGGGTGGACAATCAGAACCTTTATACCCCAGGTGGAAATGTCAAACACTAGAGGGCACAGCTATAAGGTGTGAGGGGACATGTTTATTGGAGATGTGCAGGGCAAGTTTTTTTTTACACAGGGGCCAGTGGTGTGTTGGAAGCAGATATGATAGTGGCGGTTAAGAGGCTTTTAGATAGGCACATGGAAGTGAAGGGAATAGAGGGATATGGATCATGTAGAGGAGGACGTGATCAGTCTAACTAGGCATCAAAGGTTTAGTCATAAGGCATTTGCATGGGCCCCTGATCTGACTGCCTTTTGGTTGGTTACGTCGAACAGTCCTTGTTTCAAACATACACCATCCCCCAACTCTTTCTCCACTTTATTGGCAACTGCATCTTCAGGGCTGCCTCCTGCACCCATGCAGAACTCTTTGATATCATCAACTTTACCACTAACTTACATCCTGCCCTCAAATTCAAATGGACTATCTTTCTCCCCTTTCTCAATCTCTCTGTTTCCATCACAGGGGGCAGAGTATCAACAGACATCCACTATAAACCCACTGCTTCTCACGGTTAGATTGACTCCATCATCTCCCACCCAGCATCTTGCAAGGGCACCATCCCCTACTCTCATCATCTCCATCTCCACTGCATCTGGTGCCAACGTGAGACTTTCCACTCTAGGTCATCTGAGATAACGCATTCTTCAGTTTCCACCCTGAGAAAGAAAACACTGCTCATCCTTCACTCCGGCCACTCTTGTTCAAGCTTTCTTGCTAAAGTGACATTTTCTCTCTCTCTCAACTTCCTTGCATTTCATGTGTGCTTGACTTAGGTCTCATAAACATACTTACAGTAAAACTAGGGCATTCTCAGAGTACTCGTCCATTGTTTAGTATTTAAAGGAAGTTTTGAATGGGGGGACGAACAAAGGAGGACCCGGCGTGGGGGACTGCCATTAAGGGGAGGGGTGGTGGGAGAGAACAAGGGTGGACCTGGTGGACTTTGGGTATGGAAGCAAAGAATTTCTCTGTGACTCGTCACATGTGACAATAAAATATTCAATTCAATTCAATCCTGAATGCAACGTGGTCTAAGTTGAAGCATAGGTGGAACAGCATCAGCTGGTCACTGGGACTGCCGAGATCTAGGACCTGAGGTGAGCTGAGGACATTCCTGGGGTTGAGGCCATGTGGTTGATCATTACAAAGCCTAAAGCTGATAGCACTCAGGAGTCTCGAGAGCTGAGAATGGGAATACCAAATTTTAATTAAGCAAATATCTGATGTACAAGAACTGAGGGTAATATGGAGGCATTCCTGGAATGACAAAACAAGAAACAGCAAGGATGCTGGTTTACAAAGGAGGACACAAAGTGCTGGAGTAAATCAACGGGTTAGGCAGCATCCATGGAGAACATGGATAGGTGGCGTTTCGGGTCGGGACCTTTCTTCAGATGGGTCTTCTGAGGGTCCTGAGCCGAAATGTCACCTATCCATATTCTTCAGGGATACTGCCCGACCCGCTGAGTTACTCCAGCACTTTGTGTCAGCCCTGGAATGAGGATGGTGATGTTTCTGTGGCTAAGACCAAACAAATACAACATCTAGCCCCCTGCACCATTAATATTTTTATTATTAAGCAAATGTCTTCTTCCATCAATATAAAAGTAAACCTCCTAATATAGCTCACAGAGTCCTCCAATATCTCAATTGTGGCATTTGTTGCTGCTATTAGAAAGCTTGTTTATGTTGGCAGAATGCTCTCCGAGTTTTCTAGTTCCGCCAAAGTAAAGAGCAAACTAGGACATGCACGGTACATTCAGACATGAATGGGCTTTCTGATGCTACTTCATGATCTATTGGCCTTTATTTTCCCAGGACTAAATTCAATTACATTGACCTAATTGGCAATTTGAAGAGCACCTTAACTAGGTTTACTTTTAATCTACGAAGTACTAATGTTTCAAGGAAAGTAATCAAGTGTGATGGCTTTTAAATGTCAGGAACTCATGACCACACTAAATGCATGATGAAGATGGAATGTTACAAAATTACTCATTGATGCTGCCAAAATCTGTAACGAAGGCATTTAATATTTAGAATTGGAACCTTTAAAAATAATTAAATATAAGATAAATATATGGTAAAATTTATAGACTGGAAACAGAGGTAGTTTGCTTTAATCTTTTCACATGATTACAGTTTAACGCATTATAGTTAAACCAGACATAATAAAGCGCTTTTATAAATATTCATCAATTTAGTATTTTAGAAATGTTCTGTAAACTGTAAACAGGAACAATTGTACAAGAATTACCCTTTTGGCATTAATTAATTAAAATGGTGTAGCTAATGATGCAGATAATTAATGTAAGCTAATGGAGAACAGCTGTCGGTTCAGGTCAGTGTATACTCTTGACTCATTACTGATGTTTAAGATGCCACGTTTCAGCTTGGAGTTAACTCCATTTACTGGAAGAAGCCATTTTCAAGAAGGGTCTCGACCAGAAACATCTCCAGAGATGTTGCCTGTCCCGCTGAGTTACTCCAGCTTCTTGTGTCCACCTTCAATATACAGGAGATCTCCATAAGTCTCCAGACTATTTTCATCCATTGCCTGTTATTCTGTTTCTACCCAGTCATTCATATATTTCCTTATAATGTTGAAAGAAGCCATTTCAGCCAGCAAGTCTATACTGGTCCACAGAGCACTTAAATTCCTTCATTTATTGTCCACCCTTTATTTGGCTCACACGTTCATTCATTCTTAGGCTTACTCATTCATTGGTTTGTTCCTCATTCATTAGTTCACTCATTCACAGGTCCATTCACTCAGTTATTGGTTCATTTAGTCATTTGTTGAACCATTCACTCATTCATTGGTTCGTTCACTCATTCGTTGGTTCACTGACTCATGCAAAAGATGCCGCTGCACCCTCTGGATGACTGGCAAAGAAAACAGAGATTCGACTATATGTGGGCATCAAGCTGATTCTGACAACATTCATGTTCCAGTCTATGCAGCCCCTCAATGTCAGAGAGCCAAGGGCTGTCTCTCTGCACTCAGAAGAAAATGGCCATATTTTGGCATATCTAGTGGAGCAGCTGTCTCACAGCTTTAGAGGCAGCAACTTGGGTTCAGTCCTCTCCATGAGTGTTATCAGTGTGGAATTTGCATGTTCTTCCTGTGAACGTGTGGCTTTCCTAAGGTTGCTCTGGTTTCCTCCCATATTCCAAAGACACAATGGCTTCCAGGTTAACTTTCATGTGAAGAAAGACTGGATAGACTCGGTTTGTACTCGCTAGAATTTGGAAGATTGAGGGGGAATCTTATAGAAACTTACAAAATTCTTAAGGGGTTGGACAGGCTAGATGCAGGAAGATTGTTCCCGATGTTGGGAAGTCCAGAACAAGGGGTCACAGTTTAAGGATAAATGGGGAAATCTTTTAGGACTGAGATGAGAAAAACATTTTTCACACAGAGAGTGGTGAATCTCTGGAATTCTCTGCCACAGAATGTAGTTGAGGCCAGTTCATTGACTATATTTAAGAGGGAGTTAGATGTGGCCCTTGTGGCTAAAGGGATCAGGGGGTATGGAGAGAAAGCAGGTACAGGATACTGAGTTGGATGATCAGCCATGATAATATTGAATGGCGGTGCAGGCTCGAAGGGCCGAATGGCCTACTCCTGCACCTATTTTCTATGTTTCTATGAATAAAAGGATCTTGGTGGAAGGGAACGGAAGATGAAGAAGGGTCCCGACCTGCAAAGTTACCCATCCCTTTTCTCCAGAGATGCTGCCTGCATGTCTGAGATGCAGAGTTACTCCAGCTATTTGTGTCTAATAACAGGATCTGGGTTTTGAGAGAACGATAGGAAACATTTACATGGACAATATATGAGGGAATTGGGTTGCTGTGAGCCAGAATAGACTTGATGGTTGAATTCCTAACAGAATCCTGTAGATACGTGGACATCTTTGAGGGATTAAAAGAGCCTGCAAATTTCCAAAGTTGTCTCGATTAAAAATGTGAGATCCAACAAATAAAATAGCAAGTGATGAAGTGAGAGGAGCCAGCTGTTACTGTCCATTGGTGGGGATACTTGGGGCACTATGCTTTCTCCCCTCTGGTGACCTTTCAACTTAAACGCTCAGAAATAGATGACAAAGTATTTAATGGTAACACACAAAGTGCTAGAGGAACACCACAGATCAGGCAGCATCTGGGGTGAGATTGGACAGGTGACGTTTCGGGTCTGGACCCTTCTTCAAACATTTGATGGTATTACACTACCCTTGGCTGCCGGTCTCTTTGGGGGCCTCCAGCACTCGGCCACTCGTCGAGCAGTGCTTCCTAGATTTACACGTCCTGTAGCAGTCTACAACAAAATGAGTGTCAAATGTCACGGCAACTGTCAGTTCATATGAAGTCCAGTTGCTTCCAGCTGAGTTGGTCTATTATATATGTGTTCTGAGATTGGATGCCGGCCCTGATATGCTACGTGAGTTTTGATCTGCTCCCCAGCAAGTGCTCAAGTTGTGCTTAAGCACAGCCATGTACCCACAAGAGTCAAGAGTGTTTAATTGTCATAGCCACCAGAAATGAAAGAATTACATTCTTAATTGCTGCAGCTTTTACAGGCACAGTAATGCAGTAACACAGCAAATACGCATCATAAACAATCATAACATAACTTCTTAGTTAAGGACGTACCTTTAGAAAGGGGATGAGGAGGAATTTCTTTAGTCAGGGGGTGGTGAATCTGTTGAATTATTTGCCACAGAAGGCTGTGGAGGCCACGTCAATGGAGATTTCTAAGGTGGAGATTGATAGATTCTTGATTAGTAAGGGAGTCAGGGGTTTCAGGGGGAAGGCAGGGGAATGGGATTGAGAAAGAAACATAGATCAGCCATTATTGAATGGTTGATGGGCCGAATGGCCTAATTCTGCTCCCACAACTTATAAACTTACTAGGTAACCAGACCATAATAGTGCAAATTTAAACATATCGTGCAAACCTTATACACACTGTAGCTCGGTGCTGACTGGGTTGAATAGGGTTGTACAGCGTGGTTCTAGAGCCTCATACTTGGTGCTCTTAAACATGGTGGTCATGGTTCTCAGTATCCTGTGCATTCTACCCAATTGCAACAGTGAGATGAGAGTGTGGCTAGGGTGGTGTAGGTCTTTGATGGCATTAGTTGCTTTCTTAAGGCAGGGCTTTCTGTAGATCCCTTCGATGGTGGGGAGGTCAGTACCCATAATAGACCAGGCAATATCCAAGTCTCTGTGCAGCCTCTTGGGCATTCGAGTTACCGAATCAGCAGTGACACCACAAGCCAGTACGTTCTCCACAGTCCACCTGTGGAGGCTTGATAGAGTATTCTGCAACATGCAAAATCACCTCAAACCTCTGCAGCAGTAGAGGCACTGATGAGCTTTCCTCAAATTATCTGATCTCAGTAAGGTTCAGCTCCCATTGCGACTGATGTTTTATTACCCATGCTTCTTCAATGATTAGGGTCAGTAGTGCAGATCAGCGAGCCCGTCGTCTGTCGTTATCTGCTGATGCAGGGAACGAGTTCGCCAAGATCCGCTACTCACATCTGCTTTTGCAGAAAGGTCTGAGTCGCAGCTGTGTTGGTTGTTTTTATCAGGAGAGATTAAATTTCACCCAGAATTGAATTCAACAATTAAAAAAAACACACAAACGTTCCTTGGTTTCCAGAGGGCAGCCGCAGACTGAAAAATTAATCTCCCTCTGATCCTTTGTATGGTCTGCCACCTGATAGTCGAGTTAATGTGTGTGCACCTGAATAATGGGTTGGGTAAGTGGTCAACAGATACAGCCTAGCTCCCATCCTTAATCAGAAACCAGAGCTGACAGGAGGATTAGATAGAAAGAAAATATAACACACAGAGGAGGAAAGCTGGCTGGCTGCCAGACACCAAACAGGCAGCTGAGGATCTTTTTTTTTCTGTGCAGCTCTTTATGTATAACCTGATTGAGCATAACAAAATATGAAATATCACATATTCTGAAAAGATTGTTTGGAACACACTGAATGTAAAGCAACCCTTCCCGGCTGAAGAGACTTCAGCCCTTCTCATCTGGCTTCAATCTTACCTACTCATTATAATTCTCAATCCTTTCTGCTTTGGGATGGCATCAAATTGACCCTTGAGTCTTTTTATATGGTGTTCCAGCCAGCTGGATGGCAGAGGAAACGTGTGGCAGGAGGGGACGGTGTGTTGAGGAAGGTATGGAGGAATATGTTCTTGATATTCAGGTAGAAAGTCACCTGGGTCAGTGACAGCAATCCCCGCACGTTAATACTATCCTACACACTAGGGGAAATTTGCAATTATACCAAGCCAATTAGCCTACAAACCTGTACGTCTGGAGTGTGGGAGGAAACCAGAGATCCCGGAGAAAACCTACGCAGTGGAGAACGTACGAACTCCATACAGACACCACCGGTAGTCAGGATCGGACCCAGGTTTCTGGCGCTGTAACGCAACAACTCTACTGCTTCGCCACTGTGCCACCCTTCCTTGACTACAGATGACCACAAGATGACTACAGATGTGAGATAATTGGATAATTGTGGAATTGAGAGAAAAGGTTTGTAGGTTAATTGGCTTTGGTAAGTTGTAACATTTCCCCTAGTATGTAGGATAGTGTTAGTGTACGGGGTAATCGCTGATCGGTGCATGATTCGGTAGGCCGTAGGGCCTGTTTCCGCGCTGCAGCTAAAGTCGACAGAGAAGATAGATGTGACAATAGTGGCGTCACATGGCGCAGCGGTGGAGTTGCTGCCTTACAGCGCCAGAGACCCAGGCTCGATCAAGACCACGGGTGCTGTCTGCACGGAGTTTGTACGTTCTTCCCGTGACCACGTGAGTTTTCCCCGGGAGGTCTGGTTTCCTCCCACACACCAAAGACGTACAGGTTTGTAGGTTTATTGGCTTGGTATAATTGTAAATTGTCCCGAGTGTGCGTAGGATAAAGCTAGTCTGCGGTGATCGCAGGTTGGCGCAGACTCCGTGGGCCAAGGGCTTGTTTCCACACTGTATCTCTGAACTAAACTAAACTAAACAGTTATCTGAGATCAAGGTTTTATGTTGGAAAAAGGATGATGAAAGTTGATATAAAGGAGAGGAAAACAAGATACTGTCGTTCATTTTGTGGATTCTTAATATTTTGTGAGGCACTAAATCCTGTCCCGGCCCCCCACGTCTCCCTGCAGCCCCACAAGCAGGTGAAATATCACTCAATGACCCCTTTGTTAGCTCGGCAAAAGTATTACCCACCAATGCATTTCTAGATAATCTTTGCCTTCTGGCTTATATTTTGTTTGTCCCGTCAGCTTAATAAATTTCGGCTCAAAGGGCCAGGAGGTGAGTCTTAAGGATTGGATCACATGGTAACGAACCTCTCTTGGGAGAACGTGGAGAAAGAGGAAAGGTGCTTTAGGAATAAAGGCCGGGGGAGGGGACGGGGAGGCAGACAAACATGCAAAGCTATCTTACAAGTTAAAACACACCAAAGTGATAGACATTAAAGTTCTGGTGCATTTCTATGCAACCAACACACAAAGAGAGTAGATTGTAAATACAATCTGATATTGCTTTTTTTTTTTAAGTCACAGGCTTCAAAGTAAACCAAACCCCTTCCTCTCCTAATGAGTGTCTTTCTGACCACATAATTCTATATGATTGTATATGGAAATGTTCAGGCTGCCATTTTACATAATTTAAAATCCTCATTAATAAAATGTTCTTTTTAAGTGACATCTAACAGGTATTAAAATCGAAAATAAATGGTACACATATTCATAAACATTCAAAAAGCAATTACGATCCAACATTTCAATTGTTAAGTAGTTAGATACATCCGCAAGGTAGAATCTAGAAGCAAAAGTTGAATATTCTGATCCAAACATTCCTTAAAATAAAGTTACTTGCATTTCACTCAGTTTTCGGTGACAAATGAACACTGAAAAAAACATCAAAGAAACGCTTCACTAAACCGTCTCTTATCGCCACGTGCCTTGAAGCAATCTGTCCTTACAATCCACAAAATGGTTCTTCCACAGGCAGAGTTGAACTCAGTAAGAATTGCCAGGGGTCAGCTCAATTATACCCTTGAGTCAGAAACAATCAGCGCTGCTCCTGGAAGCCATGCTGAAGGGTGCAGTTCCTCTCTGGAGCTTAAAGAATCAGTGGACGATCAGTCGGCTTTTGAACACAACAACACATATTTCTGATCAGCAGTCGCTAATTCAGCCAGACTGGGTGTTAGGGAAAGACACACAAATAAAGTAGCAACCGAGGAATCAGGGATATCAAGCACATGGTAGACATATTGTGATTGATGCACAAATTTAGTTTAGTTTAGTGTAGAGATACAGCACGGAAACAGGCCCTTCAGCCCACTGAGTCCATGCCTACCAATGACCACCCATACGGCCAAGCTGGCCATCCGCGAGTCAAGGCGCCAGATGGTGGAGGGCTCTACCCATGCCGGCCTCCAGCCCCTTTTCCAGGGATACGTCCGTGCTCGGGTGCGGTTAGAAAGGGAATATGCCCTGTCTATGGGTACCCTGAGGGAGTTCCGCGACCGCTGGGCTCCGCAGGATGTAGAATGTATCCTCAATAAGGATTGTATCACAATTGTATAATAGTTTACTATGGATATATGTTTGTATTGTATTATGGTGGTGGGCTCTGGCTTGTTTTATTGTAGTGCAAATATTATTTTTTAATAATTGAATAAATTTTTTGATTTATAAACAAAATGACCACCCATACACTAGTTATATCCTACATACTAGGAACAATTTACATAAGCCAATTAACCTACAAGCCTGTAGGGTGCCTTCACCAAAGGAACTTCAGCAGTTCTTCTTCATATCGAGTTCACACACAAGATTAGTTGTTCAGCCAGAGCTGAACGTACCTCTCGGCATCTGCATACAATGGTGTCTGTCTTGTCGCTTCTTGTGCTTCTTGTGCGTGGTGGTGGAAAGATTGGTGGAAACAGGACCGCAACGTGAACGCTCTTTTCTTGACCCCACTTCAGCAGTTCAAAGATGTGATACACCACCATCTTCAAAAAGGAGCTTACTTCCATAAAACACAAAGTACTGGAGTAACTCAGCAGGTCAGGTAGCATCACTAGAGGTGATAGATAACGTTTTGGTTTGGGAGCCTTCAGACTGCTCCCTTCCGTAACAACTCATACTGTATGTTCTTCATTTTATTTATAAACTAGCATTCTTGTGTCAGCACTTAACATCAGCTGGAAGACCTAACTCTGCCATTTTTCTTTGTACCTTAAATCTAACACCCTCCAATCCAGACTTCCCAGTCTGAAGAAGGGTCCCAACCCAAAACGTCATCCATGCCTGACCCGCTGAGTTACTCCAGTATGATGTGTCTATCCTTTAATCCCGGCTGCATCCTGGTCAACATCTTCTGCACCCTCTCCAAAGCATCCACATCATTTCTGTAATGGGGCAACCAAAACGAAACAAACCTAAAAAGGACAATAAAGCTTTGCAATTCAATTCCAGAAGAAGAGAATTGAAAAGCAGAGATTTGTTATTCGCCTATAGAACCTTGGCTGTACATGGAGTTCTGGTTTCAATTATATAAAACAAGTAGGAAAAGCAAAAGTTTCACGAGGATGGTACCAGAATAGAATTATTATTCTGATCACAAAAATGAACCGTGAGGGCTCATTTTTTCAACAAAATGGAAGATGGAGATTTGGTCAAATAAGAGTGTTCAACACCATATAAGAGTTCAATTAGCATGGATCTGTGCCTTCTTGCAAAAGTAGCCAGTAATAGAGGTCATCAATTGTAAATTGACACTAATAACCCCAGAAGAGAATTCAGGTGAAGCTTTTTTTATTCCCAGAAGGTTTTCAAATGTGGAACTCACTAGTACATAGGGCGGTTGATGTTTCCGACAATAAAGGGAAAGCTAGGAACAAGGAATTGTAGGATATGTTGCTGGGATCAATAAAGACTTGAGGTATATGAACATTGGATTTAACTCATTGAGCCATTTCTTTACTGGACCTACTTTGATTAAAAACAGGTTTTCTAATTTTGGATAAAGAAAGTCATACAAACTATTTGTTCCAGAGGTTCAGTCTTCCCAATTTTCGAAATATTTCTTTAGCATCCAGGAATAAAGAAACTGGCTTCCCAGTTGAACGCATTGCATGTCTGGCAGTACCATATACTCCTAACGTTGCACTGGAGAATCACTATAGATTATGTAGTCAGCTGCTGGTATTAGATTCATTGCTAAAAGCTTTTCGTGCCATGTCAGAATTGCTACCATATGTGCCAAACTAACTGAAAACATAAAGAGCATTACAGCAGGTCAGAATAATTATTACTTGTAGCTTTACATAGGCTACCAGATGAGCAACACTGACTAAGGTGCTAAGTAGCATCCAACTTTTGACATTAAGTAGCTCTTAGGACTAACGGAATCAAGGGATATGAGGAGAAAGCAGGAACGGGGTACTGGTTTTGGATGATCAGCCATGATCATATTGGATGGCGGTGCTGGCTCGAATGGCCTACTCCACAAATTTTCTATGTTTCTATGTAAGTTGGTATATAATATTCATGCAGATAGTCATGCCACATGGAAGCAGGCCCTTCAGCCTAACGCCCATGTCGACCAAGATGCCCCATCTACACTAATTCCACAGCCCCGCATTTGTCCCATACCTTTCCTATCCATCTATCTGTCCAAATATCTATTAAATGTTGTTATAGAGTTATAAAAGTTAAAAATAAAAAATACGCTGCATGCAAAAAGCCTCATGAAATCTAGATAACAGAAGGTTTCTGTGATCTCGCTTGTGCAAACAAAATGATGAAAGACTATGTCAGTATTCAGTAGATCCTATATTTATCCAGATGTTAATCTTCAATAATTCAAAGATGAGTTACTCCCATTTACTGGTAAATCAAAGATTCAAATAAAACCCTTTATTTGCTTAATGCTCTTTGATTCTTCTTACAATTCATATTGATGTTATTTTTAATTTAATAAACAAGGGACGCATCAATTAATGAAATATGAACAGGAAATGCACAGCTGCAAGAATTAGCAAAGACCCAGAGTAAATTGAGCACATTGACTAATGGTTTATATGTGGATTATATTTTATGTCCCACCCATACACGTGCGAGTGTATGGGTAATGAGTAGGTTAATCTATGATGAGCGTTTGTCAGCACTGGGCCTGCATTCGGTAGAGTTTAGAAGAATGAAAGGGGGCCTAATTGAAACATGCTGAATAGTGAAAGGCTTGGATGTTAGGAGAATCTGGGACTAGACATCAGAATTAAAGGATGTTATTTTGAGGAAGGAGATGAGGAGAAATCTCTTTAGTCAAAAGGTGTTGAATCTTTGGAATTCTTTGCCGCTGAAGGCTGTGGAGGCCAAGTCAGTGTATATTTTTAAGGCAGAGATAGATTCTTGATTATTACAGGTGTCAGAGGTTATGGGGAGAAGGCAGGAGAATTGGGTTAGGAGGGAGAGATAGATCAACCATGATTGAATGGCAGAGTAGAATTGATGGGCCCAATGGCCTGATTCTACTCCTACTTCTTATGACCACCTTATAACCTTGTGCCCTAAAATTGGGTTGATGATTATAGCCCATAAGAGACTGGATAATATCAAACATAAATGAGAGCTTTCTTCCATAGGTGGATAAAATAGAAGCACAGCGTACTTACAAAATGGTGAGAGATAGAAGGCTCTGGTGTTCAGAGAAAAGGGCAGCATGGTAGAGCAAGTCCCCCATCTCACAGCTCCAGAGACCTGGGTTCGATCCTCACATTGGGTAGTATCTGCATGGAATGTACATGATCTTTCTGTGACTGTGTCACTTAGTTTCTTCCAGGTGTTCTGTTTCCCTCTCATATCCTGAAGGCAGGTTGGCAGGTTAATTGTCACTATAAATTGCTCCTAATGTGAGGGTGAATGGTAAAACTTGGGCATAGTTGACGAGAATGTGGGGAAAATGCAAAATTGAATGAATGTTGGATTAGTATGAATGGAGGAGCAAAATAGGTGGGCAAAGGGGCTTGTTTCCAAAATGCATCTCTCTATGATTTAGGAAGGCAAACAGAATGCTGAATTTTATCCGAGTACAATATGGAGGCATCTTGTGCACATCTCTGAAGATCTTTCCTGGTCCGAGAACACTAATGCAATCATCAAAAAAGCACATCAGCGCCTCTACTTCCTGAGAAGATTACGGAGAGTCGGATTGTCAAGGAAGACTCTCTCTAACTTCTACAGGTGCACAGTCGAGAGCATGCTGACCGGTTGCATCGTGGCTTGGTTCGGCAATTTGAGCGCCCTGGAAAGGAAAAGACTACAAAAAGTAGTAAACACTGCCCAGTCCATCATCGGCTCTGACCTTCCTTCCATCGAGGGGATCTATCGCAGTCGCTGCCTCAAAAAGGCTGGCAGTATCATGAAAGACCCACACCATCCTGGCCACACACTCATCTCCCTGCTACCTTCAGGTAGAAGGTACAGGAGCCTGAAGACTGCAACAACCAGGTTCAGGAATAGTTACTTCCCCTCAGCCATCAGGCTATTAAACCTGGCTCGGACAAAACTCTGATTATTACCAACCACTTTCTGTTATTTGCACTATCAGTTTATTTATTCATGTGTGTATATATTTATATCATGGTATATGGACACATTTATCTGTTTTGTAGTAAATGCCTACTATTTTCTGTGTGCTTAAGCAAAGCAAGAATTTCATTGTCCTATACAGGGACACATGACAATAAACTAACTTGAACTTGCTCCAATTATCTAGGGTCCTCGTGAGATTGTATTTAGAATATTGTCAACAGGTCTGTTCTTCCTACCCTAGCAAGAGTGATATTGCAAACAAATATTCACCAAATTGAACCCTGGATGTTAGGTTTGTCACATGTGGAGAGATTAAGCCGATCAGGCATTTACGAGTTTCAAAATACACATAAAAGTCTTATGGGACTGGAAAGGGTAGACGTGGAGGTGGTTGGGGTCTGCCCCTAATGTGAACCCTTGGCTGGGGTCTCTTGATCTAGAGGTCACAGTTTAACAAGAAGGGGTCAGCCATTTAGGCCAGAGCTAAGAAATATTTTCACCAGGAAGTAGTGGATCACGTGAATTTTCCACACAAGAGGTCTGTGAAGGCTCCGACACTAAGTAAATCCATGGCAGAGAGCAATAGATATTTAGAAATCAAGGAATAGGATTTGCACAGAAAAGTGAGGCAATAATGAAAGATCATCTATGAATATATCGGATGTAGAAGCCGACAAGAGGCGCCAAATGGCCTACAAATGGCCTGTCGGAAGGGAGAGTGTACGCTGGCGCGGTTTAGCTGCCGCTGCTCTCTCTTCGCATTGTGTTTTTGATTTTTTTTGTCTTTGGATCGAATTCTGTCTTTAATTTGTGTATTGGTGATGTCTCTATTATTTATTTTACTCCGATTATATGTTTTTTACTCTTGTTAAATTCTGTAAGGTGTCCTTGAGACTTTTGAAAGGCGCCCATAAATAAAATTTATTATTATTATTATTATTAACAGATCTTTCTTTTTAAATGGTTGTGTTCATGTGATCTAAGGAACCAGTATTTTGAAACGTCAGCAATTCCTGGATGAGAAATTAGAATTTTTGGTTATTTAATTTTGTGTTGATCTTCTTGCTCAGTTTTCCAAGGGGAACAGGACATTAACAATGGGAAAATCATGTAGGGATTTTGAACTGTTCTCATTTCCTTATTCAAGTGTAGAAATTTGTAAAAGAAACCTTAAGCCAGCCACCATGATCCAAAACAGAACGGTATGCAATAAAATAAACTTTTCTGAAGATTACATGGCAGCATCTTTTTTCCACACTGAGGTCTTCATGTTTTCAGGACACTCAGAGGTCTTCATGTTTCTTATATTTGTAAGAAAGCTCTGGAGGGGTCCTACAGTTCAAATTCATTACAGGTCATGGGTCGAGATGGTTCAGGGTGGGTATTAGACCTGTGTTTGAAGGTATAGATTTTGGTGATATGCACAATCTACAATATGCTTTATGTGCAGGACTTACTATTCACAGTCAGCAGCAGAATTCTCCACTGATGCACTATTTAAAAAAAATTAAATCGTTTGTACATTGCTGTAAATGAATGTCCAAAATCATTAATTTGAAGAAGGGTCCCGACCTGAAAAGTCACCTATTCTTTTTCTCCAGAGTTGCTGCCTGACCCGCTGAGTTACTCCTGCATTTTGTGCCTACCTTCGGTTCAAAAATCAACATGCAAATCATTAGGTTATTCAATTAAAACACATTAAAAAAGCAAATAGATTTTGTCTGCTCTCTGGCATTTTCTTTGCAACGATCCTCCTAAACAAACCAGTTTCCTTAACAAAGCCACTATATGAATGACATGTTAAGAATAGCTTCTGCAGAATCCATGAACCGGTGCAGAGAATTTTCCAAGTCCTACGCAACTATGGCAAAATGAGTAACTGCCTTGGGAAGTACGCAACTTTTTTTTTTAACCCACAAAGAAAACCTAAAGGGGCTGTCCCACTGCGGCGACCTAATTGGCGAGTTTAGAAGAGTTTGCCCTCGACTCATACTTGCAGCCTGGTCGACACGAGGTCCTAGGAGGTATTTGTAACTCTCCTTCATGCTTGAGAGTAGTCCCCGCGTACTCGAGGCCTCAGCTAGGTCGCGGCGTATTTTTCAACATGCTGAAAAATGCCCGCGAATAAAAAAAGGTCGCCATGGAAAAAATCGATATTTTTTTTACTCGTAGGTTTAGTCGAAGTAGGTCGTAGCAGGTCGGCATGTTATTTGTAGGTAATCGAGGGTAGTCTAAGGTAATCGAAGGTGGGCGTAGATAGTCTTCAGCATAGTCGAAGGAAGGTCGAAGGAAGTCGTCTTCACTCTCCACTATTCGGTGTCCAATTTTCCCAAAGCTAGTCGAAGCTAGTCTTCAACATAGTCGAAGGAGGTCTTCTACGTAGTCGAAGGAGGTCTTCAACATGACATTTTTTCAAACTCTCCTAAACTCGCCATTTGGGTCGCCACAGTGGGACAGCCCCTTTACCCACACAAAATCTCAGCTAGAGTTGGATAAGGTTCAATGAAAACAAAAGCACAAATATTGCTTATTCTCATGGTAGTGGGTGCAGCAAGTTGAGTATAGAACTGTAGCACATCAATAAATGTGACGCTAAATGGACCTCATTTGTTTTGCAAAATCAGCAAAGCAAATGTAATTAATAACTTCAATCATTGTACACTTAAGCTGGCATTAAGTGCAGGAAATTTGCTGGCAAGAGAAAGTAACTAGAAGTTACTAAAGGCCATCAGTATAAATAATGCAACACATGTAGCTGGTTCTGCCATAGTTCAACTGTTGTTTTCCAAAGAAACCTTGTGTTATAGAAATTGCGTGATAAAGATAATTGTGTCAAAGGGGATTGAGAATTTTTAACTGACGACAACAACAGTTAAGCTTCCCTCAGCATTTACAAAATTTTAAAAATATATTTTCAATAGCTATGTTCCAGTGCCTGGTGCTTCAGTAGAAGAGCTATTTATGAACAGTAATTACAACTCCATAAGATAACGGAATCAAGGAAAACTTTTTTCACGCAGAGTTGTGAATCTGTGGAATTCTCTGCCGCAGAAGGCAGTGGAGCCCAATTCACTGGATGTACAAGAGAGAGTTGGATTTATCTCGTAGGGATATGGGGAATGGGGTACTGATTTTGGATGATCAGCCATAATCATATTGGATGGCGATGCTGGCTCGAAGGGCCGAATGGCCTACCTCTGCACCTATTTTCTATGTTTCTAAGATAGATATGATGAAGGATAAGTATGGACCCTGGGGGAAAGTACTAAATTGGGGAAAGACAGGTTACAGGTGTAGTAGGAAGGAGCTCGGTAGAGTAAATTGGGTGCACTTGTCATTGGGCAAGTCAACATCTAATATATGGGGGACAAAATAAGACAAAGTGCTGGAGTAACTCAGTAAGTCAGGCAGTATCATTAGAGTACTTGACATTTCAGATTGGTACCCTTCTTCAGACTGATTATGATGGAGGAGGAGAGAGGTGGGGGAGAAAGCTGAAGGAAAAATTGTGGGAGTTGTTTAAAAGCCAGATGAATAGATTTTAGGACCAGCATGTTCCTGTAAAGAGGAAGGATGAGGATGGCAAGGTAAGGAAACGTTGGATGACCAAGGAGGTTGTAAATTTGGTTAATAAGAAGAGGAAACATATATAACATTTAGAAAGATGAAAGCAGACAGGTCTTCTGAGGAATATAAAGCAGACAGGAAAGAGATCGTTGGCCAATGGAAAGGCCAAAGTGGCCACAAAATGTCTTTGATAAATCGAATTAAGAAAACCCCTAGGCTTTTCACACTTACATGAAAAACAAGAGGGTAACCAAGGTGAAGGTGGGACTGCTTCAGGAGAAAGGAGGGAATTTATGCCAGGAGCAGAGGATGTAAACAAAGTACTAAATGAGTACGTTGGGCATCTGTATTCATCAAGGAGAAAGATATGGAGGACATGTTATCCATAATGGGATTTAGATTGGGAGGCATTACAATGGCAAGAGAAGATTTTGTTTATGACCTTAAGTGAAGGTGGAAACTTGAGAGGTTGAAATTATTTTGGAGCCAAATCTAGATGCATATATTATATGAAACAAATTTCCACAATTGATTACCTTTAAGGAGTAAAATGTTAGCTCACTAACAGTTCAATATTACATGGTTTTACAGTACTTGAACAGTAATTCTTAGATACCTGCCTGATATTTCTGCTTAGACACAAAATGCTGGAGTAACTCAGCGGGACAGGCAGCATTTCTGGAGAGAAGGAATGGGTGACGTTTCGGTTCGAGACCCATCTCCAGACTGGAGTGGGCAGGACACGGATAGAATGTAGTCGGAGACAGTAAGACTAGTGGGAGAACTTCGAAAGGGTAGGGGATGGAGAGAGAGGTAAAGCAAGGGCTATTTGAAGTTAGAGTTGTCAATGTTCATACCGCTGGGGTGTAAGCTACCCAAACGAAATATGAGGTGCTGTTCCTCCAATTTGTGCTGGGCCTCACTCTGACAATGGAGGAGGCTCAGGACAGAAAGGTCAGATTGGGGAAGGGGAGTTAAAGTGCTGAGCAACCGGGAGATCAGGTAGGTTAAGGTGGACTGAGTGGAGGTGTTCAGCGAAACGATCGCCGAGCCTGCCCTTGGTCTTGCCAAAGTTGACACCTGGAGCAGCAGATACAATAGATGAGGTTAGAGGAGGTGCCAGTGAACCTCAGCCTCACCTGAAAAGACTGTTGGGGTCCTTGAACGGAGTTGAGGGGGGAAGTAAGGGGACAGGTGTTGCATCTCCTGCGGTTGCTGGGGAAAGTACCTGGGGAGGGGGTGGGAAGGGACGAGTTGATCAGGGAGTTAGGGAGGTAACGGTCTCTGCGGGAAGCAGAAAGGGGTGGAGATGGGAAAATGTGGCCAGTAGTGGAATCCCATTTGGAGGAGGCGAAAATGTTGGAGGGTTATGCGATGGCTGATGGGGTGGAAGGTAAGGAGAACGGGGACTCTATCCTTGTTGTGAATGGGGGGAGGCAGAGCAAGATCAGAGCTGCGGGATATCGAGGAGACCCTAGTGAGAGCCTCATCTATAATGGAATAAAGGAACCCACATTTCCTAAAGAATGAGGACATCTCCGATAATCTAGTATGGAAAACCTAGATGCAGATGCGGCGTAGACGGAGGAATTGAGAGTAGGGGATAGAGTCTTTACAGGAAGCAGGGTGGGAAGTAGTAGTCTAGATAGATATGGGAGTCAGTAGGTTTGTAGTAGATGTCGGTCAATAGTCTGTCTCCTGTGATGGTGACGGAGAGATACAGAAATGGTAGGGAGATGTCGGAGATGGTCCAAGTGAATTTGAGTGCAGATGGAAATTAGTTGTGAAGTTGGTGATATTTCTGCTTGATATGTACACAATCACTGTAGTAAGCAAACCTAGAAAAGAGTGTTTGTTAGATGTCAGAACACAGCATGTGTCGAATACCAGGCCGAAGCATTTGCAACCATATACTGCCAGAAATTCAGAATGCAGTTTCCTCCTGAGATCCCTCCCCCCCTGGAGTCTCCAGTCAATTCCAATCACTCTAAGTGATATGAGGAAATGACTGAGAGCACAAGATGCAGCAAATGCTCTGGGAATGGACACATTCCACTGTAATCGTAACCTTCTCAGACCAAATGAGAGAGCACTAACTGCATCAAAATGTGAAGCCAGCTTCCTATATGTCAATGGGATAGTTTTGCTAACTCCTGTGTTCTCTTTTGGGAGATAAAGGTCAGAACACACTGCAGCTGTGCAACAAGAGATGGACAAGAATATATTCAATTCATCGTAATATTGTTTCTTTTCATGCAGTAGTAGAATCACCTACACAAGCCCGAGGATGGAAATTAAAATTGTGGTTATCATAAAAAAGACACAATAGCCATCCCACCCCATTGTGTATTAATTGTTTATTTAGTCACCATTCTTATTACTTGCCGCCTAATTAAATATTTCAACCAATTTGTGCAACATCCACAAAATATCACAACATTCACCCAATCTCATCCAAAATCCACCTCTTATTGGGCTGTGCAGTTAAAAAGATATTCGATTGTGTTCCACTTCCAATCCGAACTCTTACTCTAACTCTTTAGTTCTTCTGACCTCTGTGTCATTTCTATTTGTAGAATATCCTCAAACTAAGCCACATTCCCTGGCTGCACTTAAATCTTAGAATATCTCTGTGATGCTCACATATGATGCTCACTGCTTAGAAGGCTTTATATTTCATTTTCCCATTCCATTTGATCTTTGCAAGTTTGTTCCATGTTGCTCAAGGTATGCTCTTCTTTTGTCAGTCCTGCCCATTGCACCTGGCAGAAGGTCACAGGGAGACATCTGGCTTCATTCACCGCTGCTCACGACTACATAAATCCTCTTTAGAATTCCTCACATGCTCCTCACATGTTGTGGATGTTTCTGAGGCACAGACTGGTAGCCTTAGGTTATAATAGTTTGTTTGGAAGATCACAATGATTCCAGCTCATTACAGGTGTCACATCTCCGAGAGGAAGCAGAGGTCATGTGCAAACGTTATGCGAAAAGTTAAAGGAGTTCAAAGAGCTTCCATCAGTGCAATAAAGTATTTTAAAATATTGAAAGAGTTTGACATGGAGCCGTGCATCCAGAATGACCAACTTCCTAAGGATGTCAGATTCCCGTTTTGCATATCCAGCGACTGAAGAGGTAGAGAGAGAGCAGCCCAGGGGCTTGTGTTGGAACCATTCCATTCAATTAAGTACTTTTGAAGCTACTGCTTAGTTTAGTTTAGAAATACAGTGCGGAAACAGGCCCTTCGGCCCACCGAATCCACACCGACCAGCAATCCCTGTGCATTAACGCTATCCTACACACTAGGAACAATTTACATTTATACCAAGCCAATTAACCTACAAACCTGTACATCAAAGATCCACGCAGGTCATGGGGAGAACATACAAATTCCGTACAGACAGCACCCTTAGTCAGGATTGAACCCGAGTCTCTGGCGCTGTCAGGCAGCAACTCTACCGCTACGCCACAGTGCCATCCCCATTGACAGATGTCCTGCTGCCAGATGCCCGGGGGAGAAAAAGGCCACCATTGAAACCAGTTCAACTCAATTAACATTATTCATCTTTTCCATAATTTGAGAACATTGGTTGTCACCAAAGATTGCTGTTGAGCTTCCTTAACTTATCTTTCCAAGAAGCAATAACAGACTTCTCCAATTTAGCATGATTTTCCTCATAATATCAAAGGTTTTTTTAAACCCAGTTGAATGACCAAAGTATCTTTCCTGCAGCAGGCTTCATTTTTTAATTTATCTAAAACAGCTTTATTAAATTTATTTCCTACTCGTAGGATTCGATAGTATTTGATAAAGTTCTGCATGGTAGGCGACTCTGGAAGGTTAGAGATTATGGGATTCAGGGCGAGCTAGCTGACTGGGTAGAGAACTGGCTTGGCTGAAGGAAGCAATGGATGATGGTGGAAGGCTGTTTTTCAGACTGGAGGCCAGATGGTCCCGCTCCCGAACAAGGTCGAGGCCATTCGCAAGTTTGTCAAACCCTCTACTGTGAAGGGACTCCAAGAGTTTCTCGGCATGGTCAACTTCTACCACCGCTTCATGCCGGCAACCGCCAGGATCATACAATCGCTGTTCAAGGCCCTGGCCAACAAGGTCAACACATCTGGCACAGCTGTGGGTGGAGTGCAGGAACAACTGATCAATGGTAGCTGGCAGCCCCTCATCTTTTTCAGTCATCAACCGAGACCCCCCAAGCAGAAATACCGCGCTTTCGGTTGAGAGCTCCTCGCTCCCTACCGGGCCATCCAGCATTTCCGCTACATCCGCGAGGACAGGAATTTCACAGCTTTCACCGACCACAAGCCACTCATGTTTGCCTTTGCCAAAGTGTCTGATCCTTGGTCAGCCCGACAGCAGCACCACCTGACCTACATCTCAGAATACATGACTTGCCTCCAGCACATCGCAGGCAAGAGCAACCAGGTCGCAGGTGCGTTATCCCGCACTGCCATCAATGTCATCCACTTGTCCTTGCCGGCACCATTCGTGCCCAACGTTACCGCCGCTCCTTCCGTGGAGGCTGGGACCGCCCGTATGGCCTGCAGAGGCACAGCCGGCACCAGATTGATTGTGGCTCCACCCCTGCTGTTGAGCCTGCCACAGGACCTCCGCACGGGCCGTCAGCCGTCGGGGGTCGGTGAAATTGTCATCCGCATGGAGCAGGTGGATGTCTTCAGGCATCTTCCGTTTTTTTTCCTCCTGTTTTCTTGAAAGAAGTGGATGACCCTGTCATGTTTGGAGAAAGTAAATGATCTAAATTCCCCATCATTCCTGTTCCTCACCAACCACATCCCAATCATACAGTTTGAATACATTTCCAATTTGCCTGATTATTTGATGCTATTTAATAACAGTTTTTATCCGAAAATGAACCATTCTCTGTGAACCCTTACTTTTAATACAAGGCGGGGACATTGTCAAACCAATCACAGTCAAATTTCACGCAGAGATTACAGGAAATTCGGCAAATTTGTGTGAAGTGTGTTTTTGTATCGTGTAAACTGAACTTCTGATTGAAGATTTAATTTGACTGTGGGAAAATGTTTTGCCTACTTGGTTGCTTTTAACTACAGTTTAGAGAAATGTAATATGATGCTAACAAGTCTGAACAAACTACAAAGCATTTTGCAGAATTCACCTGGGGGGGTAGGGAGGGGGTCAGGGAGATCCATTCCAGTTACTTTGTACTCAGTCTCACAAAATCTGCCTTTAATCCTAACTCCCGCTTTAATAAATATTATTTCAGCCTGTATTTAGGGAGACAGTGCAACCGAGAGAATTAAACCGAGGAGAGCACTGCATCTGTCTTCACAAAAGTGGGCCATTGCAGTCATTGCAATTGAAGAGGTAGCACGTGAAATTTTGCCTACGATATACAAAGGAAGAAATTCAGTAATTCAACATATTGAAAAGTAGATAAAATGCAACCAAACTCATAAAGGGAATGAAGGAGGCAATAACAGAATTTCTGATCCTTCTCCAATCCTCCTTGGGCAAATCCAAAATATCAGAGGACTAGAACATTATGGACATGGCAATGTGATTTGAATAGGGGAGAAGATTGACTGGAAGGATTTATATCCTTATCACCGATATCTTGAAAGTGGAGGGTCATCCAGGAAATATCTGTGAAGCAATAATCATGACTATCTTCAAGAAAGATGATGTCCAAATGTAGTAGCTGCAGAGGGACTTACTACTGTTTTTCACAGGGAAAATCATAGTTTAGATAAATTTAAATAGACACAAAATGCTGAAGCAACTCAGTGGGTCAGGCAGCATCTCTGAAGAAAAAGGATGGGTGACGTTTCAGGTTGCGATCCTTCTTCAGACTGCCATGGCATTTTTTAGTTACATTTTAGTTTAAATTTAGTTTAGTTTAGTTTAGAGATACAGCGTGGATACAGGCCCTTTGGCCCACTGAGTCCAAGTTGTTATATTCCGGACGGCAGAATGAATAACAACTTACTCGCAGGTTGCCTGGATCATGAGAGAGAGTTTTATTACCCAACATTCCCTGCTTATATTGAACACCAACTCATTAACATATTCATGAATATCTATGAATACATTACACCGCTCTCCTTTTTTAAAGTATTAAATCTAAGTACTCAGTTACCATTTTGTTGTTGTGATACTTGATTTAAACCAGTATTTATGAAATCTTAAATGATAAACATAATATACTTATTTTACATATCTACACATTTTCGTTTTACTTATACAGTGTTGGAACTCAGTTACTTAACTTACAAACCATTTGCTTTGTCGCAGTTTGACATTGTGGCAGTTCAGTTGTGTGAGAACATGCTCAAGGATTTCCAGATGATCTACCATGCCCTCAGTGAATATCAGTAGGTCATCCTGGTTGCACACACAGTGCGGAATGCCTTGTCACATTTTGTCCATGACAGACTGGAAATACTTTTTGGGGAGGATTTCGCACCATAGGGCAGCTTTGTATATGAATACAAACCCTCATGTGTGTTGATTGTCAAGTACTGCTAACTTTCCTTGTCGACATTGAGTTGGGCATAAGCGTGAGACACATCCAGTTTAGTGAAAACTCTTGCTCCGTTAAGTTCTGCGTACAGATCTTGCGAGATTGGTAACGATTATTGTTCGTCATCAACGGCTTGGTTGATTGTGACTTTGTAGTCACCACATAGTCGAACAGTTTTGTCGGCCACAATTGGCGTTGCCCAGTTTGGTCTGTCTTCACTGGTACTCCATTCCGCTCTAACCTGTCGAGTTCTACCTCCACTTGTTGCTTTAGTGCATATGGTACAGATCTTGGTCGACAATACCCAGGTCTCACATCTTGCTTAACTCGAATGTGTGCAGAGTACCCCGTTATTCCCGTGTAACTGTCAGCAAAAATGTTTGCATGTTTGCTTATGACTTTTTCAAGACGTGATTTGGACAAAATCGACGTTGAAAATGTTCTTCCAGTCTAACTCTATTCTACTCAGCCAATCCTTTCCAAGGAGGATTGGTTTATCTCTGTAGATGGCTACTATGATGGGCAGTGTTACTGACTGACCGTTATGCTGAACTTTACAGTTAATTTGTCCACAAGTCTCCAAAACTTCGCCCGAGTAGGTTCTCAGCTTGACCTTACTCTCAAACAATGTGAACTGTGGGAACTTTGTTTCGTACAGGTCTTTGCTCATGACCGAACAATCTGCTGCTGTGTCAATACACATATCGATTAACTGTTCATTAATTAATAGTTTAGTTCGAAAGTCCTTGCCTTGGCTGGTTGTAGGCTTGTCAATGTTGGTTGCATAAATGGTGTACAACCCGAGTTAAATTCCCTCTGAGTTCATCTCCAAGTTGTGAACTCCTTTCTGGTGTTGTCGCTTGTTTCGCACAGATTGCTGGTTTCCTGTTTTAAGCTTGGCCCGACATGCTGAGACAATATGGCCTTTCGTCTGGCAGTTATAGCACTTGGCCATTTTGAACTGACAAAATTGGGATGAGTGAGTACCATTGCAACGATAACAACTGGCTGAACTCGGCTCTCCGCCATACTTGGTTTAGCGCCTCATGGTTTGGCCATAGGCACTGCCTTGTAAACGGCCATTGCAGTCCATGGTGGAAGAAACTCACAAGCATTCTTTGATGCCATCTCCATTGTGGTAGCAATCTTGCATGCTTTCTCGAATGTAAGATCTGGAGCGTTCATGAGATTGGACTGAATTTGTTCATACACTAGACCACAAACAAATCTGTCGCATAGTGCGCGTCCGAGAAAGGTTCCAAAGTTACAGTGCAAAGTTACGTTTTTCAAGGCAACAATGTACTCATTGATTGTCGCATTCTGCTTCTAGTTTCTAGTGCCGAATTTATAGCTTTCTGCAATTTCCAGAGGCTTTGGGTTGAAGTGCTCCTCCAACTTCTTCATTATGTCATTGAATGGCACGTCTTTTTGCCTTTATGGGCGCGAGGAGATTCAAGAGTGTGCCGTACACTTCAGGACCGATCTCCGTGAGCAGAATCACTTTCATGCGTTCGCAAACAGCCTTATTTGTTTTAGTCACTATCTCTCCTTCACCACTAATCTCTATTATGTTGTTTGCCGTGAAAACCATGTTCGCTCTCTCCATATAGGAGCTGAACGGTTCTCTACTCTTGTCAAAAGTGCCAAGATTTCCGATGTAGCTCGTGGACGCTGCCATTGTGTCGTGGACGATGCCATCCCCAATTTCCTGTCTGTTCTGGTGTAACAATTCACCTAAAACTTAGCTGTACAAGCACTTTTCAGCTTGAGGAACTCGACAAAAGAAATCTTACACAATCCCAAAGATGGCATCTTGCCACGTAGACACAACATAGAGATAGCTTGCCAAACTCTCGACGATTTGTCCAGCTGCTGTTTTAAACTGCAGTCCCCTGCATAGAAGGATCTGCGGCCTATCATGTCCAGCTCGCAAACAACTGTGACACAACTACGCATTTACTGTTTAAAATGTTAAACAATACTGCATGTTGCAAAACAGTCCTGCACTGTATTTAAAGGATGAATTCACAAACTCTATCCCATCCTCATCGACAATTTTGTTATATTCCGGATGGCAGAATGAATAACAACTTACAACCAGGTTGCCTGGATCACGAGAGTTTTATTACCCAACATTCCCTGCTTATATTGAACACCAACTCAAACATATACATGAATATGTATGAATACATTACACAAGTGACCTATAAACCTGCACATCTTTAATGTGGAAGGAAACCGGAGCATCTGGAGAAAGCCCACCTTGTACAGGGAGGATGTACAAACTCCATACATACAGCACCCATACTCAGGATCGAACCTGGGTATCTGGCGCTGCAAGGCAGTAACTCTACCGCTGCACTTCTGTGCCACCCTAGCCATTGGCAAGGTCCACCTTAACTGTCTCTACCCATATAGCCTCACTGGATAAAACATCAGTTATGTCACCTAGGACTACAGCCATGACCTTCTCCTTAATCAATAGAGCAACACCTCCTCCTCTGTCTCACCTGTGAACCCGGTACACTGGAATATTAAGTTGGCATTCCCTTTTTTTGTAATGGCTATAACGTCCCAGTCACACGCACCTATCCATGTCGTTAATCAGCCTTACCGGTGAGGCAACTTGCATTGAAATAAATGCAAAGTAAATCAACAGTCCTGACTCACTCCCTGCCTATCCTTTGTACTGATCTTGCTTTCAACATCTTCCATACTGACTTCCAGCCTCTCAACTGCCTCACTCCTGCATTGGAACCCGTCCCCCTGCCAATCTAGTTTAAAATCTCCGGAGTAGCGCTCGGAAACCTACTCGCCATGTTATTGGTTCTCCTCCACTTCTGCCCTTGAAGAGGTCCCAATGGCCCAAAAATCAGAATAACTGTCCCCTGCACTAACTCCACAGCCACACATTCATCTATCTTCCTGTTCGTCTGAAGAAGGGTCTCAACCCGAAACGTCACCCATTCCTTCTCTCCGGAGATGCTGCCTGTTCCACTGAGTTACTCCAGCATTTTGTGTTTATCTTCCTGTTCTTACCTTCACTAGCACAAGCTTCTGGGAATAATCTGAAGATTATTACCCTCGAGATCCTGGTTTTTAACCACTTGCTTAGCTCACTGTATTCATTCTGTAGAACTTCGACCCTTTTCCTATCGATGTTATTTGTACCAACATGCTGGGAGAAAGAGGTGATGGGAAGAACCATAGCAAGAGCTAGTAAGTAATAGGTGGATCCTGGTAAGGAGCGGTTGATAAGACAGATGAGTCAAGTGGGGGAGAGAAGGGTGGAGATAGTAACCAATGCTGGAAGTGTGGTGTTGAAGACAAAAGGCTATAAATGGTGGAATCTGATAAGCAGGGAAGGTAGGGAGCAAAATGTAGAGTCAGAGCAACGGATGGGGAGTGGAAAGGAAAAGGGTGGGGAACACATAGAAGAGTTGGAAGAGGCAAAAGGAACGGGGTGGTGGGGCTGAGGAATGGAAAGAAAGGTGTTCATGGGCAGGGGCTGTTGGGGGAGTGGGTAGGTGAGAAGAGAGGATGTGGAATTTTTATCTAAAATTGGAAAATTCAATGTTCATTGGGTCGTAGGCTAGTCACAGTCATAGAGTGATACAGTGTGGAAACAGGCCCTTTGGCCCAACTCGCCCACACCAGCCAACAATGTCCCAGCTACACTAGTCCCACTTGCCTACGCTTGGTTCATATCCCTCCAAGCCTGTCCTATCCATGTAACTGTCTGTCTCTTAAACAATGGGATAGTCCCAGCCTCAACCATCTCCTCTGGCAGCTTGTTCCAAACACCCTTTGTGTGAAAAGGTTACCCCTTGGATTCATATTAAATCTTTTCCAATACTTTTCAAAACAGAATACTAAGTATTGTTCTTCTAGTTTGCATACAGCCTCACTTTGACCGTGGAAGTAACCAAGGGCAGACAGGTTTGCATGGGAATCGGAAAGGGAATTGAAGTGACCAGCAACAGGGAGTTCCAGCTGGACTGGGCAGATAGAGCGTAAAGGGCCTGTCCCACTTGGCCGTCATTTGCGCGTCATTTACACGACCTCGTCGTCGTGTTGATATGCACGGGTAGCGTGTGGGCGGCGCGGGACGGTCGCATGGAGAAGCGCAGAGGGGTATGGAGTTGCGCGCGGTATCGCGCGGCACTCCAGGATTTTGTAGTGCACAAAATCTTCACGCACGTCCGGCGTGACGTATCGTGTACGCACGCGGACGTATTGCGGTCGCACGCTGACGTCCTGACCTCGAACGTGCAGTACTGTAGTACACGAATCAACTATCACAAATATCTTGATTGTACATGCTTTTGATGGTGGAATGTAGGTCCATTTTGAGATGGAGTTTGAAATCAGAAAGTCCCCAGAGAATAAGTCATCTCTATTGAGTCATTTGCCTGTATACATGTAGGTGACATATTGTGGTAGGCAGATCTGCAGCGTTTGATGCTGATGATGATTCATTAAAAATTTGCGAATATTCAGACACTTGACACTCTTTTATAGAGTTTAAAACAGTTTGTTCAATAGGCAGCTGCACCGATAATGAAAACATAACCCAAAGGTTATGAATTACACCATAATTCGAAAGAAAATACAGCATTATGCACTAAACAACTTTCCACTGGGTATTCAAATGAGGTCATGTGCTCCGGACGGCTGTGCTGATGCATGAAGACGCGTGTGACTGTCGCTCGTTAGTCACTACCGGCCTGTTGCGTAAATGACGGCCAAGTGGGACAGGCCCTTAAGTGCTATTAGCTTTCATAATGGCTACCTGCACCTACATATTAGCTTTCAGTGTAAGACACAAAGTGCTGGAGTAACTTAGCAGGTCAGTCAGCATTCCTGAAGAACATGGATAGGTGATGTTTTGGGTCAGGACCCTTCTTCAGTGATTTATGATAATGACACCCAGATACCTTTGTACATTAACATTTTCCAATCTCACCATTTTAATAAAAAGCATTATTAAACTTGAGTCCCTGGAACTGAGGCAGCTGCACTAACAGCTGCACAATCAGCAATTCATACTAAAGGAATTGTTCTGAAATCTGAATGGAGTATAGCATGCACTTCAACTGGAAAATGGTGTTACAACTCAACATAGATCTCCGCGCTTCTTTTCCCACAAACCACTCCACCCCTATCACAGCATCACCCCAATTCTTTATTTGCTTTCAACATTGTCTCTATAAGCATCCTTCAGTTCTGATTACAGGTGAATGATTACATTCAGTTTCATGATTGACAGAATTTGGTCACAGTCCATTCATGGTCTTCGTTTGCTATTCTAAATAAAAAGTTTGGAAACGCTGAATTCATCTAAATAAATTGCTATTTTAAAGCCTGCACCTCAGTCGAAAAAGTATATATCCCATAAGCCCAACAAAAATGAGAGTAAAACCTGTGACATATAATATATTCCAATAAACATACCTACAGATTCAGGGACAGTTTATTTCCAGCTGTTATCAGGCAACTGCACCATCCTATCAACAACTAGAGTGGTCCTGAGCTACCATCTACCTCACTGGAGACCCTCTGACTATCTTTAATTGGACTTTACCTTACACTAAACATTATTACCTTTATCCTGTATGTGTACACTGTGGACAGCTCGGTTGTAATCATGTAGTCTTTCCGCTGACTGGATAGCACGAAACTAAAAGCTTTTCACTGTACCTCGATACTCGTGACAATAAACAAAACGAACAAATTATCAACAGCTGAAGAAACAAAAATCAAACCATGATTCTTACCTGGACATTGAACAGCGAAAGACATACGTGGACATGAATAAGACAGCAGTTAAATGCTTAATGTGCAAACAGAAACAAACAACACGGAGTCTATTTTGAAGGGAGACTGTGTAATGTACTGATGTGGGCACTAGAGGGAAATCTGGGAACGTGCTGTGTGCTGTGAAGCAATGATCATATTCGTGTGAAACAAAGGTTATTCCAGAAATATATTCTTGAGAGCACGGGAACGGGATTTAAAAAAACTTGCAAGTACTTTAAACTTTAGAGATACAGCATGGAAACAAGCCCACCGAGTCCACGCCGACCACTCATCACCCTGTACACTAGCACTATCCTACACACTAGGGACAATTTACAACTTACAGAAGCCAATTAACCGACTTTTTTGAAGTGCGGGAGGTCACGGGGGGGACGTATAAACTCCCAGACAGCGCCGCAGCCAGGGTCGAACCCGGTTTCAGACGCTGTAAGGCAGCAACTCTACCCCTGTGCCGCCGTGTCGTCCTTACTTGAAAGCAAAGATAAATTAAGTATCGACCCGAAACGTCACCCATTCCTTCTCTCCGGAGATGCTGCCTGTCCCACTGAGTCACTCCAGCATTTTGTGTCAATCTTCTGTTTAAATTAAAACACAATGTGAAAATCTATCGAAGAAAGAAGATGGAAGTACAAGACTGGATCAGTTTGCTAGAAGGATGATGCTGAGGCTTATAGCTCTCATGCAAAATGTTATTCATGCACAACTGGCAATGGAAGAACGGGCGAAAGCAGGGGCAGAATTGTTCTCAATTATTCAATTTCTGCTGTCCAAAATGCAACCGCACAATAACTCAGCAGGTCAAACAGCGTCTGTGCGGGGAATACATAGGCAACGTTTCGGGTCGGGACCCCACTTCCGACTATACGCTTTCCACGACGAAGCATCAATTTTCCTCATTATAGAATGGTGTGAAATTGTACGTGAACTGCAGATCTGAACTTTATTTGCTGAAGAAAGTTGGGTCCTGTTTGCTTCATTGTTTATTGCATCACACACGTTTATTATTGTTACTCAACATCTCCTGCATCGAAGGGCACCGTTCTAAATATGGAGCTGAATATTTCTAGTTTTAATTGTTGTAGGAATTAGTAACAATGCAGTTTGTTTTATTTAAGTTTTCCTTCCCGTCTTTTCTCTTTTTCACAATTTACATGGTTAATCTTTAATTCATCTTTGCTTTCTTCCCTATTTTGACATTGACGTCAACGACTCTGATTTACATTAGAAGGTACACAAAATTGCTGGGGAAACTCAGCGGGTGCAGCAGCATCTATGGAGCGAAGGAAATAGGCGACGTTTCGGGCCGAAACCCTTCTTCAGACTTCTGATTTACATTCCTTCTTTGACCTGAAGCTGTTAAATTTCACAACCGTTTTTGTTCTATTCAATGAGAGAAGCAGTACCTCGTCCTGTTCCCTCGCTGTAATGTCATCGTCATATTGTTAATAACTTGGCATACAAGAGCTAGATCAATGCCCTACTACATCCAATTTTGTTCCAATGTATCGTGGAAGAACTAAACAATGTAGCAAGTGACTAACATGCAAATTCCCAACCACAGATAGGCACTAAAGTGAGGTGGAACATTTAATTTTGGTTAGCAATGTGCTCCTCGATAAACAAAAACGTTAAAACAAACCTTTATGTTCAGCCCGATTTGGATTTTCAAAGAGAACATGGAGCAGATGAAGTTAACCTGGACATAAAGCAGTCCAGCACCACATTTGAGTTAGCTGTTACCGAGAGACCAATTTTCATTAAATATTAAAACAATGAATTGGTTAGGGACGTTGTATTGAAAAAGTAAAAGGTTTAGAATTAAATATTAAATACACATTCATCTTTACTTCAGAAATGGAGTAAAGATTAAAGCCAGAAACAGCATTACAAACATATTTTACTGTGTAAATAGAAGAAATGAACAAATAAAATTTTATATTGATTTCTTCAGTGTGTTTTGACATTTTATAGGGCTTGGAGAATGGGGATGGGTTGAGAAATCACGAGGAGTGAAGGATCAGTTAGATCTTTAGATTCAGTCAGACTCTTTAGATTCTGGAGTAGTTTCTGAGGATTGGAGGGTAGCTAATGTAACCCCACTTTTTAAAAAGGGAGGGAGAGAGAAAACGGGGAATTACAGATCAGTTAGTTTAACGTCGGTAGTGGGGAAACTGCTAGAATCAGTTATTAAAGATGGGATAGCAGCACATTTGGAAAGTGGTGAAATCATTGGACAAAGTCAGCATGGATTTATGAAAGGTAAATCATGTCTGACGAATCTTATAGAATTTTTCGAGGATGTAACTAGTAGAGTGGATAAGGGAGAACCAGTGGATGTGTTATATCTGGACTTTCAGAAGGCTTTTGACAAGGTCCCACATAAGAGATTAGTATACAAACTTAAAGCACACGGTATTGGGGGTTCAGTATTGATGTGGATAGAGAACTGGCTGGCAGACAAGAAGCAAAGAGTAGGAGTAAACGGGTCCTTTTCAGAATGGCAGGCAGTGACTAGTGGGGTACCGCAAGGCTCAGTGCTGGGACCCCAGCTATTTACGATATATATTAATGATTTGGACGAGGGAATTGAATGCAACATCTCCAAATTTGTGGATGACACGAAGCTGGGGGGCACCGTTAGCTGTGTGGAGGATGCTAGGAGGCTGCAAGATGACTTGGATAGGCTGGGTGAGTGGGCAAATGCATGGCAGATGCAGTATAATGTGGATAAATGTGAGCTTATCCACTTTGGTGGCAAAAACAGGAAAGTAGAGTATTATCTGAATGGTGGCCAATTAGGAAAGGGGGAGATGCAACGAGACCTGGGTGTCATGGTACACCAGTCATTAAAAGTAGGCATGCAGGTGCAGCAGGCAGTGAAGAAGGCGAATGGTATGTTAGCATTCATAGCAAAAGGATTTGAGTATAGGAGCAGGGAGGTTCTACTGCAGTTGTACAGGGTCTTGGTGAGACCACACCTAAAGTATTGCGTACAGTTTTGGTCTCCTAATCTGAGGAAGGACATTCTTGCCATAGAGGGAGTACAGAGAAGGTTCACCAGACTGATTCCTGGGATGTCAGGACTTTCATGTGAAGAAAGACTGGATAGACTCGGTTTGTACTCGCTAGAATTTAGAAGATTGAGGGGGAATCTTATAGAAACTTACAAAATTCTTAAGGGGTTGGACAGGCTAGATGCAGGAAGATTGTTCCCGATGTTGGGGAAGTCCAGAACAAGGGGTCACAGTTTAAGGATAAGGGGGAAATCTTTTAGGACCGAGATGAGGAAAACATTTTTCACACAGAGTGGTGAATCTCTGGAATTCTCTGCCACAGAAGGTAGTTGAGGCCAGTTCATTGGCTATATTTAAGAGGGAGTTAGATGTTGCTCTTGTGGCTAAAGGGATCAGGGGGTATGGAGAGAAGGCAGGTACAGGATACTGAGTTGGATGATCAGCCATGATCATATTGAATGGCGGTGCAGGCTCGAAGGGCCGAATGGCCTACTCCTGCATCTATTTTCTGTTTCTATGTTTCTATCAGTTCTTGTACCATTGCTAATTTTTCAAAAGCTTGTTTGACAAGTTCACAGATCCCATTTTGGTACAAGAATAAAGGATGGAAAGCCAATTTAAAAAACAAGCATTTGATGAAGGATTTAAAAAATAAACCTGCAGGATATAAATTCCTGTCTATTGTAATACCAGTAAGGGAAATGTTCTATGTTCTGTGAAGGATCTCATCTCATCTAGGTTTCAAAGTGCTATACAATTACAGGAAAATGTAACTCCATGCAGAGATAAATGGGATATGAATTACTACTAGATACAGTGCCCTCCATAATGTTTGGGACAAAGGCCCATCATTTATTTATTTCCCTCTGTACTCCACAATTTGAGATTTGTAATAGAAAGAAATAGGTGGTTAAAGTGCACATTGTCAGATTTTATTAAAGGCCATTTTTATACATTTTGGTTTCACCATGTAGAAATTACAGCTGTGTTTATACATAATCCCCATTTAAGGGCACCATGATGTTTGATACACATGACTTCACGGGTGTTTGTAATTGCTCAGGTGTGTTTAATTGCCTGCTTAATGCAGGTATAAGAGAGCTCTCAGCACCTAGTCTTTCCTCCAGTCTTTCCATCACCTTTGGACACTTTTATTGCTGTTTATCAACATGAGGACCAAAGTTGTGCCAATGAAAGTCAAATAAGCCGTTATGAGACTGAGAAACAAAAATGAAACTGTTAGAGCTTACCATAATCAACTGTCGGGAACATCATTAAGAAGAAAGAGAGCACTGGTGAGCTTACTAATCACAAAGGGACTGGCAAATTTATAGAAGACCTCCACCGCTGATGACAGAAGAATTATCTTTATGACACCTCTCCGACAGATCAGAAACACTCTTTGGGAGTCGGGTGTGGATTTTTCAATGACCACTGCCGCAGAAGACTTCATGAACAAAAATACAGAGGCTACACTGCAAGATGCAAACCACTGGTTAGCCGCAAAAATAGGATGGCCAGGTTAGTTTGCCAAGAAGTGCTTATTTGAACAATCACAGTTCTGGAAAAAGGTCTTGTGGACAGATGAGATGAAGATCAGACAAAGAACTTATATCAGAGTGATGGCAAGAGCAAAGTATGGAGGAGAGAAGGAACTGCCCAAGATCCAAAGCATTCACCTCATCTGTGAAACACAGTGGTGGGGGTGTTTTGGCCTGGGCATGTATGGGTGCTGAAGGTACTTGTTCACTTATCTTCAATGATGATACAATTGCTGATGGTAGTAGCATAATGAATTCTGATGTGTATAGACACATCCTATCTGCTCAAATTCAAACAAATACTTCAAAACTCATTGGCCAGCGTTCAAGCTACAGCAAGACAATGATCCCAAACATACTGCTAAAGCAACAAAGGAGTTTTTCAAAGCTAAATAATGGTCAATTCTTGAGTGGTCAAATCAATCACCCGATCTGAACCCAATTGAGCATCACTTTTATATGCTGAAGAGAAAACTGAAGGGGACTAGCCCCCAAAACAAGCATAAGCTAAAGATGGCTGCAATACAGGCCTGGCAGTGCATCACCAGAGAAGACACCCAGCAACTGATGATGTCCATGAATCGCAGACTTCAAGCATGCAAAGGATATGCACCAAAATACTAAACATGACTACTTTCATTTACATGACATTGCTGTGCCCTGAAATGGGGGGACCATATATAAACACTGCTGTAATTTCTACACGGTGAAACCAAAATGTATAAAAATGGCCTTTATTAAAATCTGCCAATGTGCAATTTAACCACATGTGAATTTTTTTCTATTACAAATCTCAAATTGTGAAGTGCAGAGGCAAATAAATAAATGATGGGTCTTTGGCCCAAACATGGAGGGCACTGTACATGGCACCTTACATACAGTATCTGTTATAATGCTCAATGATACTAACTGAATATTGCCATAGTAAGCACCAATCGTGCCACAAATTCTATACTGGCATCATATTAAGCACTCTATTCTTCTCATACAGATATAAGAGTCAAAGGATGTTTGACTTGGACTTGAGTAATTGGGACCAGGACATCCAGCTCCACAATTCTCAAGCAAAAAAGAAAATGAGGACAATTAAGTGAAGCTTTCACTTAATTGTTTTACTGTATTGTTTTCTCTGCCAATGGCATCATCATGGATAAAGAGCGGTTGTTACTGGGCTGACATTCAGAGGTCTTTACCATTTAACCACAAATGTTTGAACTGCACTTTGTCGCTGGGAAGCATATGTTAACAGAATAATTCTGACAAAAATAAACGTTACAAATTTCTTTCAGGGAAGTGAATCTGCCATAATTTCCTGGTCTGGGTTGTACCCAATAAATAAATAAATACTGGCCTTGCCAAAATATCCATAAGAATATGCTTTGAAAGCCTTTCAGAATCGGACGTTGGATAAGTGAAAGGTTTAATTTAACATAGGAAGTCCCATGTAGGAAGTCCTTCGTTAAAACTACTTTGCACAAACCTAAATACAGATTTTTTTGGATATTACCGACAGGTAGGATTCATTTCTTTGAGAAATTAATACATTAAAGCAGGGGGATACACCTGGCATCTGGGTTCAATATGGACACATACCAGGCCACTATTATCACTATTATTAACCGATAAAATAGCTTTAAACAAATCCAGCGCGAGTCCATCGTTTCTGTTATGTCCAAGCTGTGACCTTCTGCAATGGCAGCAGGTTGCATTTCTCAATAAAAGTTGAAATACTGCCAGCAACTGCATTAAACTCCTGTTCTCCAATTGGAGTTCCAATAAATCTCAAATTAAGTTAATTAAACAACACTATTCACCGCATGGACAGGCAGCATCTCTGGATGGAAGGAATGGGTGACGTTTCGGGTCGATCCAAAATGTCACCCATTCCTTCTCTCCAGGGATGCTGCCTGCCCCGCTGAGTTACTCCAGCTTTTTGTGTCTATCTTTGGTTTAAACCAGCATCTGCAGTTCCTTCCTACACTATTCACCGCATGTTCTTTAGTCCAAGAATATTCACAGCAGTTCCTGATGGGAAAAATGCGCACATTTTCTGCTACTGCTGCTCATTACGACAAGGCGCAGCCAATGTTAAGACACCAAACATCAATGAGATGTATTTCCATTCAGCAATGCACTGTAGATCAGGAATTTACTTCCCTCAAACACAAATCACTGCAGATGTTAGAAATCCAAAGCGAAAACATCAAGTGCTTGGGATACTCAGTACGTCTCCCTTTAGTATAAATGTTTAAGTCTTGATGAATGGGAACCGATTAAAAAAAGATTTGTGTTCTTCTACAAATGTCATTAATAATGGCCCATACTGATTTTTCTCACTCAGCTCCAGAGAATACAAGCAAACATTTTTATCGGTAAACTGCCTAATCCTGGAGATGCAACATTTTGATGACCTGGGTTGACTCTGCTTGGTAAACAAATTGCAATGCCCTTTTTATTGAGTTGAGAGTGGGTATTACACTATGCAATTGGTTTTCTGAACTTAGTAAAGGATGATGCACACTCCTGGGCAGCAGACAACCCACACCATAAAAAACATTTTTTAGTGTGCATTTTTAGCTTATTAAGCTGAAAAATTGAATTCTACATGACAATTAGCTTATAACAGCAGTATGAGCTATTATTAATACATTTACTCTTCTGGAGTATTTCACTTTAACTGTGATGCAGGTGGAAAATCATGTATTCTGCCGCGCTGTGGAAACTACATGCTTGTTATTTTTTCTGGTGGATATACAATTTGACTACTTCAAGCCAAAATTAATTACTTTCACTACTGGATCATGGCTTTAAAATAAAGTGTTAATTAAGACAAGTGATAGAACGTTATCCACAATGTAGAATACATTTGCAACTTTTACAATTTACAAAAACCATGACACAGTAAAAGTCTTAAAAAGCTCAGACTCTATTCTGATTCATTTGCTTGTCTCCATGTTGACTGTTTGTGCTTTTTATATATAAAAACAGCACGTGTACAATTTGTTTTATACATATACCATCTTGAATTTTATCTTTACATCAGAATTTTCTGAAAAACAAAATTACCAAAAATTTACATAATTTTTAATATGTGGGTACAGTTTTACAAACCAAGATAGAAAGTTCTTTATTCTGTACAACAATTTAATTCTTTTCTACACCAGACTCTCTCGAATGCTTTTGTATTGTAGGGGATGTAATTTTACATCACTTATCATCCTGCAACAATTTCTCTACAAACAGGTATATGGGAAAGTTCCTGCCATCTTTATCTCCGCCTCCCTTTATGGATATACTAAATTTCAGTAGTTCACTTCCATGATACTTCAGATTCTTGTCCAACACACCAAGTGTTGCATTGGCACCAATGTGCTCAGCACTTTGTGCCTCTTCTACTTACAGCTTTCTAAATCATAATCTCTTGTAAAAATTACAGTTTAAATGTACTAAATCTCATGCTAAAAGGAGGAACATTTGCATTGGGTGAGCACCAATTATAATCTTCAACTTTATCCTGAAACATAAACAACACCAGTGGGATGAGAAAATGCAAACTGTTTCTGATAGATTAAGTTAGGATAATAAATTGGGATAATGAATAAGGTTTTACACAGTTATACTGGCAATAGCGGAAATCTCTCAGTACAACCACAAGCAAACGTGGCCAACTCTACTCAAAAATACTACAATCACTGTTCTTCTTTCATTACAACTTTTTTTTTTCCTGAACTGGTCAAATTTTGCTCACAAATTTTGACCAATTCAAAGGAATGATTGCAGTAATTCATAAACTAATAGATGGATTTATTTTTAAAAATATCGTGCTTTCACTCCAAATTCAGACTGTTAGGTGTGGTAGATTTTAGCTCTTGCAAAATTAGCAGACTCAGAGATGCTGGATTAAAAAAAAAAAAACAAAGAAAAACAATGTAGAAAAAGATTTGTCATTATAAAGTCCGGTATGAATAGTCATTTTCTCCACACTGCAGAACTGACGTTAAATCCATAATAATTCCAACAGGTCATCTTTCAATTCAAAATATCTATCAGGAATGACGAGTGAAGATCCTCTGAAAACTTTTTTGTAATCTTCAGTGGTAAAACAAATTTGAAATACTCCTCACCTTGGAAAACGGAACCCTTTTTTGAAAATGCCAAGGCCACACATTCTGGTTTCTAACTCCATTTTCACAGTGACCCAAACTGGAAAGTGCACTTATTTGAATAGGATCAGATTTGGCTATGAACCTTATGCAGCTCAGTAACCAATGCACAAGTTCACATATAAAGAATGTTTACAAAGGGAACTACCAAAATGCTGCTGGCCCTGTGAAATCATACTTTGGTGACTTCAGGCACATGGAGAAAAGGGGTACTGTATTCCTTGGATTCTTTAGCTTTAAAAGCATCAATATGAAAAATTAATGACAATAATTAAGTGTTCATATAGTGCTATTTGTATATACAAATAATATATATATATTAGTATAGAGCTAGTTCAGCTGCTGGCAGAGTTACAATTCTATCAATAACATGGCCTCAAATACATATCCATCATTGGCACCGAGCAGATCTGTATGCAAGTTTGGGGTTTGTGCTCGAATATTCTTTAGATGCAAGGTCCAAAGGGTCTGTCCCACTTGGCGATTTTTTCGGCGACTGCCGGCGTCATATCAGTGTCGCCAAAAGATTTTGAACATTTCAAAATCCAGCGGCGACAAAAAAATGTAGCGACACTTGAAAAAAAAACGCACGTCATACGTCATCACGCTGCGCCACCGCCGCAAATTTTTTGTTTACCAGATACGTCAGTCAATGATGCCGGCAGTCGCCGAAAAAAATCGCCAAGTGGGACAGGCCCTTTTGTGTGTATCGGCTGATGTACTGTGGTTGAGCACACGTGGCCTGAGCTCAAGATGTTCTGGTGTCCTCAGTGAGGAAGATAGAGTGGAATGGAATAAGAAAGGAAGACTGGAAATATTACACCAGCATCTCTCTTTACCTTTTAATTGGTGAATTGTTATTTTCCTAACCATGAACGTACAGGCACTGGGAGCAACCTGGTAAGTGTAGGGAAATGATCAAGAGTTCAGTTTCATTTGAAACTGAAACACATCAAATGCTACAGATTCAGACACCAAAGTAATTTGCCTTTGAAGACAAAATTCATCCGGGACACTCAAATGATAAGCAGATGGCAGACTTTTTTCTTTTAGATGACTCCAACATTAAAAGTATGGGTTTGCATTCTTCTGTGGTTGTGAATCTGTTGAATAAAAACAAAGGAGTGAGCATATTTCAAACATCAAATCCCTTCGTGGACACAGGTGTCAGACTGGCAAATGAGCGAAAGAAAGAAACCTTGCTCTACGATGCCTTTCTGCAAATTTTCAGCTCAATATGATTTCATTTTCAGAGCTAAAGCACACCATTCACCTGAGAAAACTCTTGCAAATAGGTTGTATTCAAGGAACACTGAAGTACTGAGGATACTGGCAATCTAAAACTTACATAGAAAATGCAGGAAACACTTAGTAGCATCAAAACATTCAAGAATGAAACTTTGAGAGCATGCACAAATGATTTATTGGAATGACTCCAGGCTCCACGGATGAGGGAGTTATGGAGATTAAGTAGAAAATGTGAGATTTTTCTACTGGAGCAATAAATATTAAGAGAAGATTGATGTGTTTAGATAGACGAAATAGAGTGAAACGGCTCTTGTTAACAGTTGGGTTAAAGGGCAGAGGATATAAATTTAAAGTGACTGACAATAGAGCCAGGGGTCCTGTACGTAATTTTTTTTTTAAATGCAAGTTTAAAATATGGGTTTCAAAGGGGATAGAAATATAGAAGTGAAAGTATTTCAGAGCTAGGGGGAAAAGTAGAAAAAAATGAAATCAACTGGATTGCTCTATAAAGCGTCAGCATAGACCCCATAAGGCCAATTATGAGCATTCTGGGATGCACTAGGTCACTAGCAAACTGCAATCAAAGATTATGGGCTGGTGCCTACAAATTACCTGGAAAGGAAAGACACAAGTACACATCCTAAATTTAACTCATACACTACCAATTATGGATAGAAGAATAAAAGACAAAGGAAATAACCACTAAGTTTTCTTCTTAACAGTAGAATTTTTTCACCAATGTGAAACCCGTGCTCATACCGATAACAACATGGGCCTTATAATACAGACGCAGATTCCTGGAGACACAGGAGCCGGAGACACAAGAAACAGTTTTTTGCTCAATATGGCGATGCTGGTTTAGGCAGATGTAATCGTGGCATTTAAGAGACCTTTGGATAGTCATATAGATGTGTGGGGAATGGGGGGATATGGATTTTGTGCAGGTAAATAAGAGCTGGTCTTGGCATCATGTTTGGCACAGACATTGTGAGTCAAGCAGCCTGTTCTTGAGCTGTACTTTTCTCTTCTGTTCTAGCAAAGTGCTGGAGGAACACTGCAAGCCAGACAGCATCCGTGGAGGGAAATGGAGAAATTACATTTTGGGTTGAACCCTTCTTCAGTGGGCATAGAGGAGAAAAATCTTGGTGAGAGAAGTGAGGAGAAGAGAGTGGGGCAAGAAATGGTGAGTGATAGGTGGATTCAGGTGAGGAGGAATGATTGGCAGATGGGTGGAGATGGTAACCAAGGCTAGACGTGGAGATAAAATGCTGCAGATATGGACTCTGGTAATATAGGAAGATGGGGAGTGAAATGTGGAACCAGAGATGGATAGAGGGTGAAAGGAAATGAGGGGGAGGGAGGAACGATGGAAGAAAAGAAAATGGAGTATCAAACTAGGGAGGGATGGAGAGCGGAAAGGAACTGGGTGATAAAGGCAGAGCGAGTGGAAAGAAAAGTGTGGGCAGAGGGAGAAGAAACTGGGTGGATGAGAAGGAAGGGGATTGTTTATCTGAAATTGAAGAATTCAGAACACATACCATTTGGTTGTAGACTACACAAGGGGAATATATGGGGCTGTATTTCCAGGTTGCATACAGTGCATTCAGAAAGTATTCAGACCCCTTCACTTTTTCCCCATTTTGTTACATTACAGCCTTATTCTAAAATGGATTAAATTATTTTTTTATCATCAATCTGCACACAATAACCCACAATAAAAAAGCGAAAACTGGTGTTTAGCAATTTTTGCAAAGTAATTAAAAACAAATAACGGAAATATCACAATTACATAAGTATTCAGACCCTTTACTCAGTACTTTGTTGAGGCGCCTTTGGCAGCGATTACAGCCTCAAGTCTTCTTGGGTATGATGCTGCAAGCTAGGCACACCTGTATTTGTATGCGGGATAGTTTTCTAAACCAACATGTAGAGGAACCAATGAGAGAGCAGGCTATTCTAGACTGGGTATTGAGTAATGAGGAAGGGTTAGTTAGCAGTCTTGTTGTGCGTGGCCCCTTGGGCAAGAGTGACCATAATATGGTTGAGTTCTTCATTAGGATGGAGAGTGACATTGTTAATTCAGAAACAAGGGTCCTGAACTTAAAGAAAGGTAACTTTGAGGGTATGAGACGTGAATTGGCCAAGATAGACTGGCAATTGATTCTTAAAGGGTTGACGGTGGATATGCAATGGAAGGCATTTAAAGATTGCATGGATGAGCTACAACAATTGTTCATCCCAGTTTGGCAAAAGAATACATCAGGGAAGGTAGTGCATCCGTGGATAACAAGGGAAATCAGGGATAGTATCAAAACAAAAGATGAAGCATACAAATTAACCAGAAAAAGCAGCCTACCAGAGGACTGGGAGAAATTAAGAGTCCAGCAGAGGAGGACAAAGGGCTTAATTAGGAAAGGGAATTAATTCCTGGGATGTCAGGACTTTCATGTGAAGAAAGACTGGATAGACTCGGTTTGTACTCGCTAGAATTTGGATGATTGAGGGGGAATCTTATAGAAACTTACAAAATTCTTAAGGGGTTGGACAGGCTAGATGCAGGAAGATTGTTCCCGATGTTGGGGAAGTCCAGAACAAGGGGTCACAGTTTAAGGATAAGGGGGAAATCTTTTAGGTCCGAGATGAGGAAAACTTTTTTCACACAGAGAGTGGTGAATCTCTAGAATTCTCTCCCGCAGAAGGTAGTTGAGGCCAGTTCATTGGCTATATTTAAGAGGGAGTTAGATGTGGCCCTTGTGGCTAAAGGGATCAGGGGGTGTGGAGAGAAGGCAGGTACAGGATACTGAGTTGGATGATCAGCCATGATCACATTGCAGGCTCGAAGGGCCGAATGTCACTGCACCTATTTTCTGTTTCTATTTGGGTAATTTCTCCCATTCGTCTCTGCAGATCCACTCAAGCTCTGTCTGGTTGGATGGGGAGCGTCGATGCACAGCTATTTTCAGGCCCCTCCAGAGACGTTTGATCGGGTTCAAGCCAGGGCTCTGGCTGGGCCAATCAAGGACATTCACAGACTTGTCACGAAGCCACTCCTGCGTTGTCTTGGCTGTCTGCTTACAGTCGTTGTCCTGTTAGTAGGTGAACCTCCGCCCCAGTCTGAGATCCAGAAGGCTCTGGAGCAGGTTTTCATCAAGGATCTCTCTGTACTTTGCTCCGTTCATCTTCCCTCGATCCTGACTAGTCTCCCAGTTCCTGCCGCTGAAAATCACCCCTACAGCATGATGCCGCCACCACCATGGTTCACCGTAGGTATGGTATTGGCCACGTGATGAGCGGTGCCTGGTTTCCTCCAGACGTGAAGCTTGGCATTCAGGCCAAAGAGTTCAATCTTGGTTTCATCAGACCAGAGAATCTTGTTTCTCATGGTCTGAGAGTCCTTTAGGTGCCTTTTGGCAAACTCCAAGTGGGCTGTCATGTGCCTTTTACTGAGGAATGGCTTCCGTCTGGCCACTCTACCATAAAGGCCTGATTGGTGGAGTGCTGCAGATATAGTTGTCCATCTGGAACGTTCTCCCATCTCCACTGAGGAACTTTGTCAGAGTGACCATCGGGTTCTTGGTCACCTCCATGACCAAGGCCCTTCTCCCCCGATTGCTCAGTTTGGCCGGGCAGCCAGCTCTATGAAGAGTCCTGGTGGTTCCAAAGTTCTTCGATTTAAGAATGACGGAGGTCACTGTGCTCTTCGAGGCCTGCAACGCTGCAGAAATTGTTTTTTACCCTTCCCCAGATCTGTGCCTCGACACAATCCTGTCTCGGAGGTCTAGGGACAATCCTTCGTCTTCTATAGCTTGGTTTTTGCTCTGACATGCACTGTCATCTGCGGGAACTTATGTAGACAGGTGTGTTCCTTTCCAAATCATGTCCAATCAATTTAATTTACCACTGGTGGACTCCAGTCATGTTGTAGAAACATCTCAAGGATAATCAATGGAAACAGGATGAACCTAAGCTCAATTTTGAGTGTAATAGCAAAGGGTCTGAATACTTATGTAAATGTGATATTTCAGTAATTTATTTTTAATTACTTTGCAAAAATTTCTAAACACCTGTTTTCGCTTCTTCATTCTGGGGTATTTTGTGTAGACTGATGATTTAAAAAAATTGAATTTAATCCAATTTAAAATAAGGCTGTACGTAACAAAATGTGAAAAAAAAGTGAAGGGGTTTCTGAATTTCTGAATGCACTGTATGGCCTCACTCTGGCAGTGGAGGAGGCAGATGACAGGAAGGTCAGTGTGAGTATGGGAAGGGGAATTGAAATAGCTCGCAACCAAGTGTGAAGGACTTATAATAATGTGAAAATTAGCAGGGGATAATCAACTGTTATTCACTGTTAATTTCACCACAATTTTTGAAGGTTTTGCAGACATTTCAACATTTTTTTTGCATGCTTTCTGGATATGATTTGATCAAAGTTCTGGGTACAGGAATAGTAAAGGATTAGAAGGATATGGCCAAATGTGGGCATATTGGACTATGTTAGATGGGGCTTCTTTGTTGGAATGGACAAGTTGGTCCGAAGGTAGACACAAAATGCTGGAGGAAGGGTCTCGACCTGAAACATCATCCATTCCTTCTCTCCAGAGATGCTGCCTGTCCTGGAGTTACTCCAGTATTTTGTGTCTACCTTCGATTTAAACCAGCATCTGCAGTCCTTTTCCAGCCAACTACATTAAGCTTACTTGATAGTTGCTGTTGTAACTGTCTGACGAGAGCTGCCGTCTGTTGTTGCTGCTGTGTTTGTTGCATTCCTTGTCGCTGGAACTGAAGATGAAAAATAATTAAAACCCGCTTTTTCGCTGTACTTTCTCCTAACAGTAGAAAAGCAAACAAAGCCTTTGCTAATTACTTCAAACTTAAATTTGAAGTCTGTCTCTGAATCAATTCTGCTGCTTTCTGAGAAATGCATGTGGTTCACTGGGCTTTTTTAAATAATACATTTCATGTGAATTTCAACAGCCAGCTGACATCCTGATCATAGGAATAATATAAATTCATTAGCACCTAGATATTCTGTAGCAGGGGTGAATGTACAGACAAGATTTTGGAATCCTGTAGATGTGCTGAAAATCAAAACAGTGCAACACTGGAAATCTGCATTAAAAAACAAAAAAAGCTACAATATATATAAAGGAAGCATCGGTGGAATGAGAAGCAGGTTGGAGACTCTACATCTGTTTTTAAATGGTTTGTAATCTTGGCTGAAGTGTGTTAAGAGCAACAACAGTCCGTCAGATACGGACTGCAACCTCAGTTAGCTAAATCAGCAGAGACACGTTGCAGGCGTTCTTTCGTTCAAATACAAAGATTGGTTCAGTTTTAATACTAGAATTTCCTTCCGACCTCTTCCATCAGCAAACCCTAATCCCATCACAACCACCTTCTAGAACCTTTTCTTGCATACTTTGTCTTACAGAGAAAAAAAATTGTCAGCAGAAAATACACATTTGGTGCAAGGTTTGGGGCATCATTTGGGCATTCTTTTTTTCTAGAATTTCTTCATGGAAATTGGGTATACCAGCAACATTTGGTATAATGATAAGTCTTAAAGACCTTCGTTTTTTGTTAGTATAGTAGCATATTGAAACACATTTTTCTCCTAGAATTGACAGCTTCAGTGGAAGAGCAACATGGAGATTTTATTTTTGCCAGCATTTAATCTCTGGAAGGAAAACTTCTCCTTGAAACTGGCTTTAAAAAAGTATAATTTTTGAAACCGGCTAATACATAAGGTAGGCCTGAATGCCCATTAATCCTGTGATCTCATCCTTCATGCATATTAACAATTTCAAGATTCTTCTATTCACTACTTAGATTTAATGCCCCCATTCAATCTTTCACCATCCTCTCATGCCTGACACTGTTTTCAAAAGTATGTTGCATTGGTTTATAGCTGAGACAGATTACGAATGAGGTAAAGCTGTTAATTTACAGATTGTCACTATGATCTCATGAAGAGATTTCCATCCTCCAGCGAGGTCATAGAAACATAGAAAATAGGTGCAGGAGTAGGCCATTCGGCCCTTCGAGCCTGCACCGCCATTCAATATGATCATGGCTGATCATCCAACTCAGTATCCTGTACAGGTGCACAACCTTTTATCCGGAGTTCCGGAAACCGAAAAGCTCCGAAAACCGGACATTTTTTCCAGGATGTCGTCTGCACACCAAAGCTCGCGTTTGCCGCCAAACTTGACCCGAAACGACCCACAGTCAACCCAGGTCTGTACTACTGTAGCGGCTGCCTCCTCCCAGGAGACCGGGGAGACACTTAAACATCTGTAAATCATTGCTTAAATGTTAGTCAGTTAGTTTGGAGGGCTTTTATGTAGGTATGTTGCAAAGCCTACCTGAAGCGTCGTTGAAAATCTGCCGCTGCGGGTGTGCGCGATTTTGGCGCCGTTTAGAGGGGGGCGGGTTTAAAACGCGATTTTCTCTAGGCTGTTCAAATCGAAGATGTTCAGCCTAGTTAATTATTAACGAAAAATCGCTGGAAGACCCCGTCGCAAAGGCTATTATTAGTTTTAAAGGCCTCGTATAATAGTTATAGTAATTTAAAAATCAATCTCTAAACCCGCGACCGCCAGCAACCGCAGGGTCTCATAAAGCAGACAGCTGAAGGTAGGCTGTATATTTTTACATTAAAAAGGGCTTCTAAAGATCCCTTTATACAAAGTTTAATATTGCGAGTAGCTCATTTTGGGCCCATTATATCCCGCAGTATTTTTCTGGGCATTTGGGGGCACAAATCTACCGCGATGTGAACGTTCTAAACCAGCGCGTTCCACAGGGACCCACTAGAAAGCTGATTTAAATGGGCATTTATTTACAGCAATTGAACACTGAATTCCTTCCATTTGGCCTATAAATTAATGTAAATTAGATTTAAAAATCATGTTTTATTGTGAATTATTTGTGAATATTATTTGGGCATTTAGGCTATTTAAAAATGTTAATCATTTATTAAGAAATGGATAGATGTTTAGATCTAGTAATTGAAGTCTGAAATTAGCTACAATTAGGTAACTAACTAATTATATGCTTTAATTTCAGGTCATCCAAGTAAGATTATTTTATATTTGTTTCAGAATGCTTCAATCTATGATAACTGAAAATTTCATTCAGTTCTCTTAATTTTTAAGAAAGTTATGGGCTTTTGACTGTTCACGATCACAGCTTTTTTGTTATGTCCATAGAAAATCAATAGGGAACAAGATGCTCATTTCCGAGTATGAAAATGGCCATAACTTTTTTAATACTTGAGGTATGAAAGTGAATTAGGTGTCAAATTAAACTTATTTTTATGCTTTATCTGATGGGATAAATTACTGACTTGATTTTTAAAATCTCAAAATTTTGTAACATTGCTATTTTATGTGAAGGGGGGGTTAAGGGGGAAACTTTAATTCTTAGTCCCCTACCTGGTCGGAGAGGCGGGGAGCCGGCAATGCCTTACCGGCTCGCCATGCAGTAAGCTCCGGAGCGCTTTGGCCGCCGACTCCCAACATCGCGGAGCTGGGGGCTGCGGGCGTCCGGCCGCGGGGGTCGCCGGTTGGAGCTCCGACCCCGGCAACTCTACCCCTGGCTGCGCGGCGCTCCAAATCCAGCGCGGCCCGCGACCGGACGCCGGCAGCCCCAGCTCCGCGATGTTGTGAGTCGGCGGCCACAGCGCTCAGGAGCTTACCGCACGGCGACCCGGTAAGGCATTGCCCGCTCCCCGCTGGTATCCCAGCGCTGTGGCCGCCGACTCCCAACATCGCGGAGCTGGGGCTGCGGGCGTCCGGCCGCGGGCCACGCTGGATTTGGAGCGCCGCGCAGCCAGGGGTAGAGTTGCCGGGGTTGGAGCTCCAACCGGCGCCGCCCGCGGCCGGACGCCCGCAACCCCCAGCTCCGCGATGTTGGGAGTTGGCGGCCACAGCGCTCCGGAGCTTACTGCACGGCGACCCGGTAAGGCATTGCCCGCTCCCCGCCTCTCCGACCAGGTAGGGGACTAAGAATTAAAGTTTCCCCCTTCACCCCCCCCCCCCCCCCCCCCCCCCCCCACCACCACCACCACATAAAATCCCTCCAAACTAACTGACTAACATTTAAGCAATGATTTACAATGATTCCCCGGTCTCCGGGGAGGAGGCAGCCGCTCCTGACTTTTCAAGCCGCCCGCGCTACCTACCTAATCTACGCTAAAAACCTTCCATTAGGAAATCCGAAAAATTCCGAAATCCGAGAAGTGTCTGGTCCCAAGGCTTTCGGATAAAAGGTTGTGCACCTGTACCTGCCTTCTCTCCATACCCCCTAATCCCTTTAGCCACAAGGGCCACATCTAACTCCCTCTTAAATATAGCCAATGAACTGGCCTCAACTACCCTCTGTGGCAGAGAGTTCCAGAGATTCACCACTCTCTGTGTGAAAAAAGTTTTTCTCATCTCGGTTTTAAAGGATTTCCCCCTTATCCTTAAGCTGTGACCCCTTATCCTGGACCTCCCCAACATCGGGAACAATCTTCCTGCATCTAGCCTGTCCATTCCCTTAAGAATTTTGTAAGTTTCTATAAGATCCCCTCTCAATCTCCTAAATTCTAGAGAGTACAAACCAAGTCTATCCAGTCTTTCTTCATAAGACAGTCCTGACATCCCAGGAATCAGTCTGGTGAACCTTCTCTGCACTCCCTCTATGGCAATAATGTCCTTCCTCAGATTTGGAGACCAAAACTGTACGCAATACTCCAGGTGTGGTCTCACCAAGACCCTGTACAACTGCAGTAGAACCTCCCTGCTCCTATACTTAAATCCTTTTGCTATGAAAGCTAACATACCATTCGCCTTCTTCACTGCCTGCTGCACCTGCATGCCTACTTTTAATGACTGGTGTACCATGACACCCAGGTCTCGTTGCATCTCCCCCTTTCCTAATCGGCCACCATTCAGATAATAATCTACTTTCCTGTTTTGTCTGTCAAGAATTTTCCACATATTTGTGCATGAACGCTGGGAATTAAAAAAAAAAATTTGCCCCCTCAAGAGACTGACTCAATAACGTTGGGGGCGGGGGCTGGTGTACAATGGCTATCGAAGATGCTCCAGGCATCACAAATGCAATGGGCCAGCTAGTCTTGTACATCAATTCTGAACCGTTTTGCATCTATAATACAGGCTGTCCCCAGGCAATGAGGGGTTCCGTTTTTACAGATGTTAATGTTTTGATTTTATTTGTAAGTCGGAAAATAGACCAAAATCTATTATGGTATGATGGTAATCATATCACCACAGTAATGTAATAAATAGCATCAAAAGTATATAAAACTGATAAGAAACAATGACTAAAAATGGAGACAGAGGGAAAAGTAATGTTGCCATTTATAAGAATTTAATATTATGGGAGCTCATTCACTTTTAGGGGTGTCCATAGGTTTGAGTGTTCATATCCCGGTGACGAGCTTGTATCTGATCTCATCTTACAGATGATCCTGTGCTCTCACCGATTTGCAATACAGAAATTTCCCTTTTAATGTTTTATATCAAGCTGCCATTGAAATTCTGAGATTAAAAATCCAATGTACCCAATTATTCAAGAGGACTCTCTCCATGTTATTATGTCTATTCCCAACCACAGCTAACAGCCAATTAGTGATCAGAGATGAAGTACACTCTGGTGATAAACTTTTGATAGAAAAGGCTGGCTTGCTAGTTAAAAGCATTAGCTAAAATCAATACTATTAAGGGTCTTGCCATTAATTGTATATTTATAACTGTCACCATGTTCCTTTTGAGAATGGTCCATCTTGGCCTCCTCATATAATCACATTACATCACTCACCCATGCGCCTGATCTAGTCATTTGGTATGATTTTGGGCAGGATGTCGATACCAATAGATGTGGTAACGGTAAATGTGAACTTACCACGTAGAATAGCAGCCCACTCATGTAGTTGAATGCTTGCATTAATGTCTGATCAAAAATGTTAAATCAGGAAAGACAAGAGAGTAACCTACCATGGTCTGCTGAGGTGGGATGGCCTGCATTCCCAGAGACTGTGGTTGGGTTTGAGCCTGCTGTTGCTGTTGGGCCTGTTGTTGCACTTGTTGCTGCTGCTGTTGTTGCACTTGTTGCTGTTGGACCTGTTGTTGCACTTGTTGCTGCTGCTGTTGCTGCTGTTGCTGTTGTTGCTGCTGTTGCTGTTGTTGCACTTGTTGCTGCTGTTGTTGCTGCTGCTGCTGCTGTTGTTGTTGTTGTTGTTGTTGTTGTTGTTGTTGTTGCTATAAAATGAAGAGTTTTAAAGAGAGAATATGCCATAAGTTTTGTTTAGTTTAGAGATGCAGCACAGAAACAGGACCCTTTGGCCCACCGAGTCCGCTCCGACCATCGATCCCCCAACACTAATACTATCCTACACACCAGGAACAATTTATGATTTTACCAAAGCCAATTAACCTACAAACCTGTACATCTTTGGATTGTGGGAGGAAACTGGAGATCCCAGAAAACAGACAGCCCCCGTAGTCAGGATTGAACCCGGGTCTCTGGCACTGTAAGGCAGTAGCTTTACCGCAACGCCATCGTGCTGCTCAGAGCTGTACAAGAATTTCACTGAATCTCTAATCCAGTACCTAAGTATAATTCTATTCGCACAGTCGGGATGGAAATAAAGATATTATTATCTACATAATTCAATTAACTGGTTAATAGAAGAACCGGATAAATTGGCAGATGAAATTCAACACAAGAAAAGGGAGATAACATATAAAGAGATACAATACAGTAAAACTCCGATAATTTGGTGTCTGTCAGAAATCCCAAAGACTCGGCATTTGGCTCACTTGGGCTTTTTTCCTGTGCTCACTTTACATATACCAGGGCCCTGCTCCCACGCTCTCTTTAAACTCATTAAGCCCTTTTCACAGCGTTCCTGTTAAACACACTTTTATTTCTGATGAATTTCTTATATTATGCTTCTTTTAAACAAACAGGTCCCAGATTTCAACACTCCTAATTTCACTTTGTTTTATTTACCATGATCCCTTTAAAAACAACCGTTCACTGGAAATTTTACTTAATAAAAAATTACAGTCTGTTGGGATATTAATAGCAGTAACTTCCCATAGTCTAAAAATATCTGCTAGTCTGGCACCTTGGTCCTGAGGGTGGCAGATTATCCGATGTTTTCTATATATGGTACAAATTGAATGTATATCCAAGAACATATCTAAGGATTAATCCCTAAGCAAAAATGGTTACATTTGGCAAGATTGGTTATAAAGCACATTGATCCGAGTCTTCATGATTAAAAGCTTGGAATAAAAAAGCCAGGAGGTTGTGGTAAATCTTCAGAAAATACTAGTCTGACATTTGGCAGTAATGTAACCAATTCTGTTATAGTATAGTATGTTACAGTAATCTCAGATAGACATAAAATACTGGAGTAACTCAGCGGGACAGGCAGCATCTCTGGAGAGAAGGAATGGGTGACGTTTCGGGTCGAGACCCTTCTTCAGACTGATGATAATCAGTATGAGATTATAGTAATCTCAGTCTTAAATGGTCAATCCTTATTCTTGAAACCATGCCCCCTGGTGATGGAATATTCAAAGTGGTGGAAATAATTTCTTGCCATCTATATAACCATATAACAATTACAGCACGGAAACAGGCCATCTCGACCCCTCTAGTCCGTGCCGAACACATAATCTCCCCTAGTCCCATATACCTGCGCTCAGACCATAACCCTACATTCATTTCCCATCCATATAACTATCCAATTTATTTTTAAATGATAAAAACGAACCTGCCTCCACCACCTTCACTGGAAGCTCAATATAACCATATAACATACCATCTAACATACCATACCAATCTATCCTACGAATCCAGTGAGGCCATATCCACACAAGTGTGAGGTAGTGCACTTTGGATGGTTGAATGCAACGGAAAATAGACAATTAATAGCAAGACCTTTAACAGTATTAATTTACAGAAGGATCTTGGGGTCCAAGTCCATAATTCCTTGAAAGTGGCAAGCAGTAGATAAAATGGTAAAGGAGGTGTATGGTATGCTTGCCATCATTGATAAGGTCATGGAGTATGTCAAGAAGTCAGGACTTTGGTTTGGCTACATTTCGTGTAGTTTCTACAGTTTGGGTTGTTACCTTACAAGAAGGATATGGAGACTTTGGAATGGGTACAGCGGAGATTTACTGGAATTGTGTCAAGATTAGGGGTATTAGCTACTGAAAGAGGTTGGACAGACTTGGATTGTTTTCTTTGGAACGGCGGAAGTTGAAGGGTGGCCTGTTAGAAATATATACAATTATGAAAGGCTCAGATAGGGGTATACAGAGCCTTTTTTCCAGGATGAAAATATCAATTACTAGGGCCATAGCTAAAATGTAAGAAGGGCAAAGTTAAAAGGAAATGTTTTTTTTTAAACAGAGGGTGGAGAGTTACTGGAATATCACTGCCAGGGATGGTGGTGGAGGCAGATACGATAATGGTATTTAATATATTTTTGGATAGGCACATGGATATTCATTTCATGAGCCAGCACATTCTGATCCTGTTGTACACTGGTATTTGCAATTTCTCATAATTGATGTAATATACTGCTTTACCATACTTCTGATCAAAAAGCAAAACCTAATTTCCTTCTTTCCCATTCACCTACCCGTCCTCAGACAGTCCTATTCTCCTCCTCCTCAGTTTACTTTGCTTTCTGGAATTATAACGTGATTACACCATTAAACTGCTTTTTTATCCAAGTTATGAATACAAATAGTGAATAAGCCAAGTATCAAATATTGAGCCTGCGATTCTCCACAAGCAGCAACCTACCAATTCCTATTCATTTCTACTATTTTACTTTCCACCCTTAAACCAACGTAGAATGCCCCAGAACCATGTTTTCAACTCTGTCACTCCCAGATTATATTTTTGTGGTTATAGTTTTCAAACTGCTGATGCAACCTCTTTATCCTGGCTTACCCTCAGGATTTGTTGTTGTCGTAGATACTGCTGTTCCTGATTTGTCCTCATTGTTGAATGAACATTCTGTTGGGGTATGTGACTAATTCCTGTCATCATAGGTGCTTGTTGCATGGGTTGGTGCGTTAGCCTGCGAAGAAGAATGTTTGATAAAAGCTTTCATTCATACACCATCTTTACCACAGAAAAAGTCTCCTCAAGTCACTTCACAGAAAGCTAATAGGCAAAATTGACAGAGCAGAAAGAATGATTTGGCCGGAGGTGAATTTTAAGAAACATAAAAAGGAATTACTATGGGTGACGGGCTGGACCTGGGGACAAAATAAAGGGCTGAAGAGCTTTAGAAGGTTTTATATGTGGACAGGTAAAGGAATGATTGCTAACCGTAGACAAAAAAGTTGCAACAGTGTTTGGAAGACTATGGAATTTTCTCAAAATTTTGTAATCAAGTTCCTGATGATTTGATCAGTGGCAGCAATGTAGAAAATACCCTGCTATACATAGGTGCAAGGTGTTTTAAAGTACGTGGCATGGTGCATTATGAATGCAGTGGTTAATACATGGCAATGTAAGATTTTCTAGTGACAGCAGTGGGAAGAGAAAAAAAGCTCACACATGGAGCGATTTTAGACATTTTATTGATGAGAAATTGAGAAGGATGAATAAACGTATATCAAGGTCATTTTCGCAAACATCCCAATACCATTCTTTCAGCTGGTAAAATCAGTACAAATTATTCAATCTCTCTTGAACCCAGTTATTCCCCTTATTCTCTTGCAACTTTAAATATATTTTCGTTCTACTTTTTCAAAGTTCCAATGAAAGGTCATTGACCCAAAACATTACATGTTTCTCTCCAATAATACTTCCATTTTGACAAAATTTAAATTATAACGCAGGCCACGGATTATTTGTTTAAGAAATGTGGCTCATCCCAATGCAATTGGTTATTGCTAAATTTTGACGAAGGGAAAGAACACTCCAAGAGGATCCATTCTGGCAATAATAGAGTGCCCAATGAACGAGTGCATCGTGTAAAGTTGAAGCACTTGCAATTTTATTCAGCCAGAGAGCAGAGTGAATGATTCACACTGGCATCTGACCGAATGCCCCAGAAAAGTCTTTTGCCAATTTGATTACATTTATGTAAAAATTAAGAAATAGTTAAAAGTTTCTGGATACACAAAAGGCATTCTCTTTCTCTTTTATGCCTTGCATCTTCCAAAATTTAAGAAGTCGCTCCATGATTTGCTCCCAGGTTGCTGATTTTGAAAGTTAATTTGCTATCCTCCCTTTGTTTAACGTCTTTATCTTCAATACTATTTTTATTGTGCTGAAGTAGTTTTCTGCCATATGACTGGATTATACCTTGTACAGGGTATTTGAGTCTTATGACCTGCAGGGAAAAAAAGTGTTGAAAACTAGAGCTAAATCAGACCTAGTTGATCAAGTTTTCCACATGTACCTTTGTGTGTTCTGCATGGAGTGTGCATAAGCTGGAGCTTGTTGGTGAACATAGCCACTTGGTCGCTGCTGCATCTGCCGAACCTGATCTATGAGTGTAGGATTATTGGCTGTGTGACTGCTCTGGTATGGTTGGCTTGAATAGGCAGGAGGTATCATACTGCTGGCTTGCGACGGATGTGGCTGCATCCCCAAGTGAGAGCCATAGTTAGTGTAGCCTTGAGAAATACTCTGGAAGAGAACAGGATTACATGAATAGATGCCACCCAAATACAAAGCCATTATCTTGTTAATCATTTCAACATGCTCTAAATTTCTTGTTATCGCTTTACAATCTTGCAATAAAACCAGTTATAACAAGCATTGTAAAGTTGCATGATATCTAATACTTCTGATGCATAATCACTATTATCACAAGATAAACATAGACAAATAAAGCAATTTTGCCTAGTTTGGCTTATTATTCAGAAAGGCAGTGTAGTCCATTTGCAGTGGCACCCAATATGCTCCTTAAATGATTCCAAGGGTTTTATTTCTGAGGAGATCATTGCATGTACTATGAGTAGGAAGGAACTGCAGATGCTGGCTTAAACTGAAGATAGACACAAAAAGCTGGAGTAACTCATCTCTGGAAAGAAGGAATGGGTGACGTTTCGGGTCGAGACCCTTCTTCAGTACTATTTTCTGCAGAAAGAACTGCTGGAAATAGGCTTGAATTTATCTTTTACCAGACAGAATTACAGCTGATTTATGGCTTAGTTTTAAGTTATGGCTCCAAATTTTCTGAAACACTTGTTTTAAAAATTAGTTTTCGCCTTTTTCTTTAGCAGCTAATAAGCTCAAATTTCTTCAGTCTTTCATTATTCGTCTACCTATAATACTGGGAGTCAACCTAATTTATTCGCTACATGCCATTAACACGGCTTTAAATTTTCACTAGTGCCTCACTGGGCAAACCTACACAGTTTTCAAAGATTGGCTGTACAGATTGCTTTATTGATTGGTGTTCTTTGATGATGGGATAGGTTGAGGAACGAGTGTGCAGGATCATAAATCATTTCTTACTATCTTCTGGGCACATTTGAAGAACCAAAAGCAGTTCTAGTCATCCAGTTAAAGGAAGGATGTCATTAAATTGGAACTGTTGCAGAAGTGATTCATCAGAATGTTACTTGGGCTTGTTGGTCTGAGTTATTGGCAGTGCCCACAAACCTAATTTGAGGAAGGACATCCTTGCTATTGAGGCAGTGCAGCGTAGATTCACGAGGTTAATCCCCGGGATGGCGGGACTGTCATATGAGGAAAGATTGGAAAGACTGGGCTTGTATTCACTGGAATTTAGAAGGATGAGAGGATATCTTACAGAAACGTATACAATTATAAAAGGACTGGACAAGCTAGATGCAGGAAAAATGTTCCCAATGTTGGGGGAGTCCAGAACCAGGGGCCACGGTCTAAGAAAAAAGGGGAGGCCATTTAAAACTGAGATGAGAAAAAAACTTTTTCACCCAAGAGGTTGTGAATTTGTGAAATTCTCTGCCACAGAAGGCGGTAGAGGCCAATTCACTGGATGAATTTAAAAGAGAGTTAGATAGAGCTCTTAGGGCTAGTTAGGCAGGCAAGGGTTACTGATTGTGGATGATCACAATGAATGGCAGTGCAGGCTCGAAGGGCCAAATGGCCTCTTCCTGCACCTATTTTCTATGTTTCTATGAGTAGGCTGGTCAGTCTGGGACTATTTCCTTTGGAGCATGGGGTAATGAGGGATGATCTTGACAAGATGTTGAGGGGAATGGATAAAGTGAACACTCATCTTTTTACCCCAAGATTTTTTTTTAATTTTTTTTTTGACATCGGTTGGAAGCTGCATACCAAATCTCGTTGCACTAATGTGCAATGACAATAAAATATATTATTATTATTATTATTATTAATATTCTAAAACTATAAGGCATTGGCTTAAAGGGCAGAGATTTAAGAGGGACTTCAGGGGCAACATTTCCATTCAGAGGATAGTCTGTATCTGGAGTAGGCTGACAGGGGACACTGTAGAAGCAGATACAATTATGAAATCAAATATATAGATGGGAAGAAGTAATATAGAGGGATACGGGCTAAATGCAGGAAATTGGGACAACCCCAATATGGTTGACATGGACACGGTGTGCCAATGGGCCTGTCTTCATGCAGTACAGCTCTACAACTCTGTGGTGTTTTGACACAATGAGAGCATATTTATTGTTTTGTCAGGCGAGACATTATGTATGCTATCACAAATTTCATTATATTAATTGCTATGCCAATGAAAAAAAAATCATCCATTACAGAAGTGCAGGTGCACAAACGGCAGTAAGTTTAATGGGCGCATGGTAAACGGTGATAGGTGGGGCATCAGGATTTCCAAATTACTTAATAATGGTTCATTGGTACTATATTACTATAAATCTCATCCTTCAAATGAATTACTTGCAGTGTTGCTGTTCTTGATGGCCCTTGTTACTCCTTTGGCTACATTGAATTTTTAACATTATGATTCTCCAATAATTGTTTTCAAATGTTGCTCTTTGATGTGTCTCATTCACAAGTGGTGGCATTCCTATGCACTCAAAGACCTTGCTCTTTGTGTCGTGTGGCTAAGGACTGGAAGGTGCTGCTCGTTAATAGCAGAGGCATATTGTTCACACCACGTACTCGACTGTACCTGCAGTATATCATATCTGGATGGAGTGAATAATATGGCAATGGCATGGGTGCTGAATTTGCTTTGAGTATGCAACTAGTGATCATCATTGGTGGGCGCAGGCATTGGCATGTTACTCACGACATAGTGATTGATTACAAGCAAATTGATTGCAAATTCAGACAGCTTTGCTATTAAATTTAACAAACTATGAATTAGAACTTGCATATATAGTTACACCTGAGATTAGGTAAAGAAGCCTTTGATAGTAATGAGTTGATTTAATATACTAAGTTAAAAAATGCCATACCTGAGCTTGTGACATTGATCCATATGACTGAGCTGGATTTGCTTGACGAACCTGCGGCCCATACATTCCACCAGAATTCTTGAGGAGAGGGAATGTGGGACAAATAAAAAGTTAGAACTTCTTGGCACAGTTAAACGTGATGTAGAACAAGATATTACAAATGAAAGTTGAAGACCTTTAATAACACCTGAACTCAAAGGTATGAAATGAATCTGAACATCACAAGCTATGTCTCCCTCAATATCTGCTTCATTTGGCTCTTCCCTTTATTACATGGCTACACTCAACTGTAACCATAATAGAATATTGTCCCCTATAATTGATAATATTTTAAAAGCTTTTTTAAGCACATAGGGAAAAACTTGCAACAACGAGACTGTGAAATGCAAGGAAAAAAATTGCGTGAAAGACATTTTTTGAATCCATTTGGATTCACGGAGCCTGCACATCTTTACCTGTGAACTGAGATTTCTAAGGTCACATGTCAGAATTTCAACATTCAATCCCAAAATTAGTGAGGTAATATGCTTTCAAGCAGTTACTTTTTTGAGACATAAATAGAAGTTACCTATTATTGCTGTTACTTTCAGATTGAAAATCTTGATTCCATCCCTCTGTCTGCAAAGAGCTCAATTGCTTGTTGAACCTTCCACTTCTAAAGATATTACAGGATCCTAGAAGGGGTCATTCAGCCCTCTATGCCTATACCAGTCACCTGACAGTAATAACCTTCTCCCAACCCCAGCCAATACGTACCAATCTGGCATTTAAATGATGTCGGATAGTCTGCCCCTGTGGGATGGGAGCCTGCTGCTTGTATTGTGGCATTTTATATAGTGACGGATCCATCATTGCACCAATTGGGCCCATCACAGTGCTGTAGGGTGGCCGATTCTGCATTATTTTGGCAAAAGGAGGTCGCACAGATCTGTAGGGCATTGTATCTAACCTTGGTCCACCTATGTGCATAACAAACAGTGATCACAAAATACAACATTATTCTATACAGTTTTAATTTGCATATATGTACATAAATATGAAAAGAAATCAGATTTTAGATCCATATTCAAATAAAAATATGAGTAATAATTCACCCCTAACAGATACAAAATATTCAAAGTCAACTCCTAAGTCTCCTTTTATGTAGCATTCCATATCAAGAGATGCAAAAGTCAGTGAGTTTCTTGTTGGTGCATGTTCATATAAAATCTAACCAGGTTATCAAACTTAGCAGACAAGTAAAATTGAATGGCCCAAAATATACAGCTGCCCAGGATAGAGATGGTCAGCTTAATAGTCCTCATTGCATTTAATAGGAGAAGCTGCCTGTTCCTGCTGTCTACAATAATCATCTGTGATAAAAGATGGTTTATTACATTCTCATTATTGATCCATTTTTTATTTCCCATTCCAAAAATCCATGATCTTGTCCAATTATTGTCTAATGGGTGTCTACACAAATCCAATGAGAACCTGAAAGTGACATATTTAAGAATTGTACAACTGTGAATACCCACTTGACAAAGGGAGGTCTTACAAAATGCAAGATAGATACAAAATGCTGGAGTAGCTCCATCCCCATCATTCTGAAGAAAGGTCCTGACCTGAAATGCCCCCCATTCCTTCTTTCCACAGATGCTGCCTGTCCCGTTGAGTTACTCCAGCATTTTGTGTCTATCTTCGATTTAAACCAGCATCTGCAGTTCCTTCCTACTCATATAAAATGCAGATGGAGCATCATACGAGTCAAGCGATTTTCCTATAATCAGTTTTTTTCTTTTGCTTTAACTTAATTTTCTGCAAGGTATCGGTGTCACAGGCCAATCTCGTCATTGGATGTGCAAGAAAAACCTTTCCATTCCCCCACCCATTTTCCCCAAGTAGTAAAAAAATAATTAAAGATTCTTGCATCAAAATCTGATTTGAATGGCTTCTGCTTAATATTACTTTTTTGCAATAAATAAAGTTCAAAGAAAATGTCTTAAATTCTTGACCTTGCTGTCATTTTACTATGCTCTGAAATATATCAGATGACTGCATAAATGGCATTGTTTGTTATTTATTTTTTGTTTTAATGCTTTCGGCTTTATCAGCAGCAGAAAAAAACAATTACTGAAGCTTCCAAAGGGCTCTCAAGCTACTTGCACATTCTCCTACTCTTCACCAACACAAAAAAAGTGGAAAAGACATAACTAAATTAAAACATGCAAATGATTTTTTTTTTTTAATGTACATTTTCGGAAGTTATTCATTCAAATCTCAATCACCTACCTGCTGGCAAAGGCTGATTTTGTGCATAAATACCAGGTGGTCCATATGGAAGTCTGTTATAAGGATTAGCCTGGTGTGGCATTATGTCACTAGGAACTCCACCACCATAAGGAGGCATTCTGTGTGCACTGGATGATAAATCCAACTGATCAAAGGTAAATAAAAATGACAAATCAAGACTTTTTACATCAGTACCACAGACTATTCATTTCGAATGTTCACAAATTTTAGATGGAATACTAAAAAAGCTGACAGGAATCCAAAGTAATACATAAGTATTTGAAAGACTTTGAATAGTGAACGGCTTCGGTAGAGTGGATGTGGAGATGTTTCCACTAGTGGGAGAGTCTAGGACCAGAGGTCATAGCCTCAGAATGAAAGGGTGTTCCTTTAGGAAGATGAGAAGGAAGTTCTTTAGTCAGAAGGTGGAGAATTTGTGGAATTCATTGCCACAAAAGGCTCTGGAGGCCAAATCAATGGATATTTTTAAGGCAGAATTAGATTCTTGATTAGTATGGGTGTCAGGGATTATGGAGAGAAGGCAGGAGAATGGGGTTGAGGGGGAGAGTTAGATCAGCCATGATTAAATGGCAGAGTAAACGATGAGCTGAATAGTCGTATCACTTATGAACTTATGAATTTAACTTCAAATTAAATCAGTACACCAGCTCACCAAATATTACCATTAATATTTATATTCAGTATCACTGCATTTTAATGCTTTATTGGTAAATTACAAATCTCAATTAAGGAAGTAAATCCCTTGAACAATGTATCAGATTCTCAGATTTTAATTTTAAAATAGAAAATATCACCGTTGTTGATATCGCAGTTAAAACATCTTACGGAATGTCCATAGTAAATAGATAATAATATGTTTTATGATAAATTAAATAACCTATCATACAATATGGCCAAAGTGCCACTGTTTATATTAGCATAGAATGCCTGGCTTACTGAGGAGTGTTAAAGTAAAATATGATTCTGGACTATGGTATCTGCAGAGAGACAGCCTGTTTCAGTAACTTCCAACCAGATCCCTGACCTATTCTCATCCTTTACTTTTTAATGATATCTGTACATGTGCTTTAAAAAAAACACCCTTGAATTTAAGACATGCAAAAATAACATGCAACACAGTGAATATGTTCTTCCCCTGTGGAAATGTGAGCCACCCAAAACAAGCACCAATCACAGAAATGAAACGTGCATTAGCAAACTAACCAAAAGATTATTTTTGTGAACTACAAAACAAATAAGCATTATTAAGAATGCCATTGTACTTACAGCACTACACCGAGGTCATGGACATTGTAATCATATTCTAGTTACTATAACTTAATAAGATGAAGTGAGGGGCATGCTACTAACAATTAATCTGCAAAAGAGACAAAAGAATGACAAATGTTTGCATTCAAGTGTATTTCATACAACCTTAATCTGTAGAATGCAAAACATTAGCAAGGGTGGAAAGCACAGAATGTCTGAGTGATATGGTGAAACATGTGGAACTTTGAATAGCACAATGAAGGATATGGGCTTGGTCTGATTATGCAAGGATTATGTAAGTATATTAGACAGCATTTATTATGCATCTTCATAAATAAATCTGGAATTAATTGCTAGCTCACCTCTGCTTTATTTGGAACAGGCCGTTTCTTTCTAGTTGATTTTTTTTTCTTCTCTTCGGTAGTAGTAGGTTTCTCCAACTTTGGTGGTTCTGCTGTAGTTTTTTCTGGTTCTGGAACAACTGGTACTGGTGGCTCTTCTTCCTCTGGGGGAAGTGGCAGTGGTTCAAGATAATAACTGCGTGGCTTTGGTTTAAGGTGTGTGTGGTACAAAAGCAACCTGTGCTGCTCTTCAAACTTAGTCACCTTGCGGTCAACACGAACTGTCCCAAACCAGCCCCAGGAGAGGGGAGCAGAATGTTTCATACCTTCAAAAACATCCCAAGGGGAAATCTTCTGCTTAGTGGAGACTTGCAGTCCCTACAAGATGAAAAAGAAAGGCATGAGTAGGGATAGTGTATTACAATTTTCAATTACTAAAATAGGAATAAAAAACTCAAAATATACCAATTTAAGTTAGCCCAGAAATTGAGATCAGCACAATAGTAAAGCAACATTAAAATTAATTTTATATTCAAACTTTTTTTTAAGATGACTTTAGAGATGACTTTCCCCCTTGCTTGAACTGTTCCATTCACTTTTATATTTTCAGTATCAAGCTGTTTGACGGAGTGGGGATCAAGATGGCAATTGACTGGAAATACAGGAATTCAACATGATCAACAACTCAATGGGTTAGATAGTTCAGGGTGAAAGCATTTTGGACCTTCTTGTGAGAGTCACAAAGTGTGGCAAGCTTGTTTGAAAAAAACCCCACTAATTTTAATGAGGTTGAAGATCCCTCTATAACTTTCAAGCTTTCATAAACTAAACCAGATGGACATTATTATTATTTCCTGATCTATGCTGTATTGTTTTCATCCTTACATATGCTCTGCAGTTTGGATGCATGTCCTTAAAGCAAGTTCCTCAATAGGATGATATCTTACTTTGACCTTTCAATGGTGTCACTGTAATTCCATGCGTGCAAGAATGTTTTCATTGAAATTAAATAGTTTTACATGGAAATGGTTTGATTACTCTTTAGAAAAGAAAATCATAGTTTTCACACCATATGATGCAATATCAGCACCTTCATTTACTTACCTCCTTTTTGAATATTGAGTCAAAGCCAGCAATCTTGTTCCCTTTGGTATCAATTAGAGAGCCTTGGGGTTCGCATGTGATGACATCTCTTGTCTGTTTGGGAAGAGGTAATAGCTGTCGCACCTTCTCCAAACTCTCTGATTGTCTGTCCCCAAGCTCTTTCTACAGCAATTATAAGAAATAATAATATTATTTATACACACAAGAAACACATTTTTTTCCTATGTACCTCTCAAAAAATTTGTAACAATTGCATGAACATTTGTAATTTTATAGAAATCTTAAATACTATAATGAAATGGTAAATTGGAATCCCATACACTAAATAGCTGCCTGATCATGAATATTGCTCACAAAGGAGCATTTTCCAAGGTCTCAAATCTTTTCACCATTTAGTTAACAGACATAAAATCAAAGTCTGCAAGCCTGTGATTTCCTGTCAAACTTTTCACTGGAAATGTTTGATCAAAATTAAAATTCAAACCATCCTCAAAAATTCAGTGTCCAAAATATTATGATTGTCATTTTTTGCGTTATCAACCATAACTTTCTTTATCATTTCAATCTCACAGGAGCAGGTCAGGCTCTTTTATTCTGAGGCATCTTTTTTTTAAAAAGTTGCATAATGCAAGCTTCCATCCACTTTTTTTGAAGTAAATGAGAAACTAAGGTGTTAAAAAGGGGGGCAGACAAGAAACATTGTAAAACTGTCATCCATGACTGAAAACTGTATTTTCCAGCACTGTAAGCATCTGATGATATATTGCAGTATACATAAGATAGGAACCAGTATTAAAAAGAGCTGAATATATGTAATGAAAGCAGATCTACAGTGCGGATTTAACACAGCAAAGCAGAATTTTAGAATGCTGTACATTACACAAAGTGACAACTGGAACAGATAGATAACATACTGGAGCAAAAGAGTTTGGGAATTAATTATTCTGCTGGGTGTGATGACTGGAAATGAGACAGGAAAAGTTGACTGGCTTCCTACATCAACAACTGTCAGGTGATCTGGTGTCAAGAATCTCATCAAGATGTTCCAAAACACACAAGAACTAGACATTACCCTGAGTTTCTTTACGAGGTTCATGTAAGCTCTCTTGTTCTCTTCCATGCTGCCCTGTGAGATGCTTGACATATCCGCTGCCAGAGTCCCATTGACCAGCACACTGAGCATATCCAGGACTGTAGTGAACAGCTCACTAGAAAAGAAGAATTTTATTCTCAGAAGTAGTTCACAGCAAAATACAGATACATTTTAGTGGGTCTTCTTGACACATTTTGTGTTGGTTGCACAGTCAACAGGGGTTAAGAATCTTATCTATTTTTTCACCTGTGAAATTTAAAATGCTAGGAATAATTGTAGCCTCTCCATCCAACTAATTGCAACTAATTTCATAACTAGTCACATGTATAAATATGGTACGCACCCTAGTCAATGTGAGTGACCTGCAAATTTAATTCATTGACTTCTCAATGAAGCTCAAAACCAAATTTAGAATTGTATTGATAGATATTTGGAGAAGGCAGGAGAATGGGGTTAGGAGGGAGAAATGGATCAACCATGATTGAATGTCAGAGTATACTAAATATACAGAGTATACCGAATGGCCTAATTCTGCTCCTATTACTTATGACCTTATTCCTGCCACCCACTCTCAGAGTTTGGCTGTACCAATACCGAGGTATTATTCTGTTTATTTGGAGTATAGCAAACTAGAAATGCAAGTCCATCAGCTTATCTAATATAATCGGACAAATGATAAATTTGCATAGTTTTAATGAGAGCTTGGCTGGATCTTGGCTAGATTTTATCTCAATTAGCTCCACATTTAGCTTGGCAAGCCTCTCTCACAGGCCCATATATTACCATGAGAAAAATCTTGACATCATCTAGAAACACTACAAATATCTTGCCACGATGCCCGATTTTGTTTTGCCTTTTCTATCTCGTTGTTCAAGAATTCATAGCGTACTAATGAAAATAACCTCATACCAATATTCTACTACAATAAGAGTATTTGTCACTGCAGAAACAGGTTCAAGGTAAAACAGTTTCATTGCTGCAAGCAAATAGTTAGAAACAGGGTACACCTGCACCTCCAGAGTAGTAGCACTATTGGTTTTAGCTCTGAAAATTAAATCATATTCTAAATTATAATATACCACAATTCAATAAAATAAACAAAGCAGTAATCCACTGTAGCTATTGATTACAAATAAAATTATTATTTTAGTTAAGAATTAAATACTTGATATTAAACTTAAATTGCCAAACTACAACAGATGATATATTGAAATGATAAAATCCATCAGGTTGTTGAATGTTTAAACTATACCATTAGTCAAGATAGTTAAAGATATCCGCACTGGAAAAGTAAACTAACCATTTAACTTTGAGACTAATTCTTCCTCATGTCAGTTGCACATTTACTGACTGCATGACAAACCCATACATGATCCATACACAATCACATTGGGTTGTGTTCACAAGAAGATATCAACACTTCATGCAACATAAGTCATTAAAATGCATACTTGTTTGACTGCATGTCAACTGTTCCACTGCTGATTATATCCAAGAGAAGGACAGCCCACTCGGTGGTTCCCTGCGTACTACGCTGGACAGTGTCGAACATCCCACCTACCTGAGGCAAATATCAAAAACGTTGGGGGAAAAAGCATAAATCAACTTTTGATAAAACTGTTTGCACTCAAATCTAATTACAACCGAGTCAGAAATAAAAATAGATAACAAACATGGCAGCATCCATGAAGAAAAGGACAACACAGTTACTGTTTCAGATCAATGACCAGGCCAGGGCTGTAGAAATAGACTATGTGGACTTCAGCAAGGCTTTTGATAAGTTTCCACATGGTAGGTTGCCTTGGAGGGCAAGACTCTATGGGATCCAAGGAGTGGTAGCCGACCTGATACGGAATTGACTAAATAGTGGGATGCAGAGGTTGATCGTGGAAGGTTCCTTTTTGGACTGGAGGCTTGAGACAAGTGGTGTGTCTTAGGGTTTGGTGCTGGGCCCATTGTTGCTATTTGTCATCTATCTCAACGAATTGGACACGACTAGAAGGCGATACCAAAATAGGGTGGTTTCATAGATTATTGAGGAGCAGAGGAATCTAGGAGTGTGAATACATAGTTCCCTGGAAGTATCGTCACAGGTAAATAGGTTGGTGTTGGCATCTCTTGTCATGCTGACCTTAATTAAAGCTTTAATAGGAACCTGAGGAGCAACTTCTTCACACCGTAGGTGCTGGATATACAGAACGTGCTGCCACAATAAGCGGTTGGTGCATGCATAATAACATATAAAATATATTTGAACAGGTACATGGAGAGGGATGGTTTAGAGGGATATGGACCAAATGCAGGCATATGTCGCTAACTTGGTGTTCTTGGTCAGCGTGGACAAGTTTGATCAGAACATGTCTCCATGCTGTTTGCCTCCAATTAGGAACTGGAAAAGTTGTTTTAAGACTGAAGAGAGGGAATTGCATTGAATAACAACTCTTCTCTCTCCTTCCACAACTGGTGCTTCTGTATCAACGGTCCAGACCTCTGCTTCAGTAACTAAGCCATTGCACGACTGTACCCTTGACTTGTTACAATGTCTGTATTTAAGTTATCAATAGTCAATAATTTAGATTCCAGTGACACCCCAAGAACTGACTTTGCCTATTATAATTGCAAATAATAGATCATACAATATGGACTACCCTAGAGGTGAAGAGTTAAGGTGAAGATCTTGAATCAATGCAGCTAACATATTAGGGTTTTTTAATGGAATTTTTACTGTGAGATGGATGTGTGGGCTTAAGGATTTTTTCTTAATTCAATATCTTGTGTGGAACCAGAATATGCTCCACTTGGAGGCAACTGTTTACAACCCATCACACATATATATTTTTTAATGCAATAGTTTTTTTCGTTTGGGAATTCTTAGCCTTTTTATCTCTCAAAAATAAATAAAATTGCTGCACTTAAAGTCAAGTGTTTTAAAGTAATGTTTGACAGAAAATACTAATAATCTTGGCTCTGAATAATAACCCAAAAATTTAAAGACATTAAGTAATATATTAGCCCATCATTATAATCAACAAACACACCCATATTGTGAACACTGCACCTGCGTTTGTCTGGCTTCTAGGCAGGTGAACAGAGAAATTAAAATGGCTGTCTTTCCAGTAAATTACATAAATTTTACAAATAAGGTTACACGAAACAAAAAAAAAAAGAAAATGTTGTTTTAATGGAAACAATTGCCAATTGTGCATTCAGAAGAAAATGAACGAATAAGAACGACCTTCACCCAACATAAAATACATTTAATTCTTTTCTGCACGATCATTCCTTACAAGATTTAAACGGAGTTTCAAGGCTTCATGCATCATCTGTTTTGCTTTGCAGTCATCTTGGTACTGATCTTCACGCCAATTTGTTACAATCTGAATAGAGTTAATAGGACAAATTATTGAATTAATTTGGTGGTTGCCAAAAAAACAGAGCTCACAAAAAATATTAGGGAACAATAGCATTTCATTTAGCAATTACAACAAAACCATGAAAAGAACATTTCATTTTGCTGTTTTGCCCTCTGCAGGCAATCGTTTGAAGCACATAAAATGGCTACATGGTTGAGATATCTGATGCTTTTTGAAATTTGGCAAAGTTCTCAAAAAAGGGAATGGTTGAAAATCACCAAGAATTACACATTCATTTTCCAAAAAAGATACAAGGTCTTGTAGCAGTAACTCTGCAGGTCTTGTAGCATATCTGGAGAAGATGGATGTGGCATTGAGTTGGGACCCTTCTTTAGACGGATTGATTGATTGATTGATTGATTGAATTGAAAAATGCAGCATGGAAATAGGCCCTTTTGCCCCGCAAATCCATGCTGACCATCAGTCACCCATACAATAGTTCCATGTTATCCCACTTTCCAGTTCATACCCGACACACGAGGAGCAATTAACAGAAGTTAATCAACCCACAAATCCTCTCATCCTTAGGCTGTGGGAGGAAGCCCGGAGCACATGGAGGAAACCCACTCAGTCACAGGGAAAAAGTGCGAACTCCACAAGTACAGCACCCAAGGCCAGGATGATTATGGTGAGGGTGGGGAGAGAAACTTGCAAGACAGGTGGGGTAGCACAAAGCCTGGCGACTGAGAGGTGGCTATAGGTTCTCCAACACCATACAGATGTGCACAGGGATCTTTACCATTCCCAACATCATGAATATCCATAACAATGTATATAATATGTTCATTTTAAGAAAACATATTATTTTAATTCCACAATATCCCCAAGACTACAATGCAAGTACTCTAAAGTTTACATTTCTTATTATCTAAGACTTACACTAAAAAATATGAGTATTCATCAAAATTGGACTTTGTAGCCATTGAGTCAGCACTCCCCTCTGCAACTGAATCCTCGACTTCCTGACCACAATCAGTGAGGATAGGTGACAAATCATACTCTATCATGGGGTGGGAGATTGCAACCTTCACGTGGTCCGCCCTGTTTCAATGAATGCAATCAACCTGGCGTGCACAATCAAATAAGATCATATAGAACAAGTTGTCCTACAACTTTAGGCTGTGCACGCCATACGCAAGAAGAAGTTACTCTATCATAGACCTCAACACTGGTGCTCCACAAGGATGTGGCCCAGACCTCTGGTCTACCTCATTAAAGACCAAATTTTCTTTAATCTGACTTTACTTTGCACCATATGTGGAATAAGTTGTCAGAGGCAGGTACAATGCTGACATTTAAAAAACACTTGGATGAACACATGGAGAGAAAAGGTTTGGATGGATACGGGTCAGGCACAGGCCAGCGGGACAAGGTTGGTTGGGCATCAGGATGGACAAATTGGGCCAAATGGCCCAATATTTCTATATTTCCAAGCCATATATTTCTATGACCAAGTTATTTTCACATGGAAGCTATGGATTTTCACATGGATCACTGACAAATGATTTTAAGGGTAAAAAAAAAAATTCTTAACCAACTTGCTATTTGGGACTCAACAGGATGATTGTGGGTAGCACTCTTACTTCCAGAAACCAAAGAGCACATTCCAGTTTAGGGCTAAAGAACACGCTTGAATGATATTGGAATGTTTGTTATTCTGAGTGATGACAAATGAGATATTAAATCAAAATTCTGCTTGCCTGCTTAAATTGATAGTTAAGTTTTCATGGAGGAGGAAGTATTGAACATTGTATATTGACATCATATGGATGAAATTTATGTCATAGAAAAAAATGAAAGACACAAGTTATATTACTTCACTAAACATTGAAACAAATTTACAGATTCACAACCAAATAATGTTAAAAGTTAATTACCTGTTGGACCTGGCTGTAAAGAGAGGTGAGAAGTCCCTCTCTTTGTTCATCCTGCCCCTTAAGGCATGTCAAAACCAAAGAAAGAAATGGCTGTTGACTCAGCAAAGACATACTGGGAACAAAATTTAGACAAAATATGTTATTGCCCACGAGTTGTCTTAATCAGGTTAATTTAATCAAACTAAACATAATAATTAAGCCCTGGTGATTCTTCTAATTACAGGCCATCGTAAAAAACACAGACACACAGTGGACATTTTTTCTAAATAATTTCACATGAGAAGAGTTAAGGCCTGCACTGTTTTAAAAAAACCCCACTGTTTGAAAATAAAGAGAAAGGAAGTGAGGTGATAGTGATTATGTGACAGGGTGATTGCAGGGTGAATGAAAAACAGGGCAATTGCAATGTTAAGAGACAGTAGAATATCAGAGAGAGCTCAACTCAGTGAGAGTATTTAAAAGCACATCTGGAATTTACAGGAGACAAATAGTTTTAAATCAGTGTTACCCCTCCAAAGAAAGAGGCAAGGAAACTAATGACAAGATAGAAATTTGGAGTAACATTTAAGCACGCATTCTGATGTCGACTTCGTGTACTTAAAATACTAGCTGTAGAAACAAAGAACTACAGATGCTGGTTATCATCTGATCAAATATCAGATGCCTGGTATCCAATGTAACAGTGGAAGGGGACCCTTGGTCACACTACAAACGAAGCAATGCTAAATTAAAATACAGGTAGGTGAAGGGCTAGTTCACCATTGTACAAATAGGTTCATGATGATAAAATATCCTTTGTTAAATGCAGATTAACCACTTCTTTTCCCTAAAAGGAACATTGAAAAAAGAGTGAACATCTGTCAAAGTCATTCTAAACTGGGAAGGATAAATATCTGTGGGGAAGAGGGCCTTTGTGGAGGAAATAGAAGTGTTGGGCATTAACTTTGTCTATCATGATATGTTATTTAGCACACTAGATCCAAAGGTCGGTTCCTCATCAAGACCTCTCTAAAACCAATCATCTGGACCAGATCAGGTCTATTGAAACATCACGTATATGTTCCTCCTGATGCTACATTTTATCTCAGCTCAGACACACAATCATCATGCATTCACGTTTGCTGGATCTACAACTCAAAATTCCCTACATAATAGACACTTACAGATTAAGGTGGCAGTGTCAAATAGCAAGAGCAATTAGAGATGGTCAATATATATTGGAATGCATGCAAAACCTATAGCTTCACAATTGAGGAACAGAGGTTTAATTTTTTGGGGGGTTCAATCCAGATACAAATGAGCAAGTTGATAGTCTGAGTGACAGTGTTATTTTTTGCCAGGCCCAGGTTAACTCAAGTTTAAGAACATCCATCTTATGCCCACCCGTGTAAACGAGCGTGCGTTTGGGATATCAGCAGAATTAATTTGTTGGCTGCTGCGGTGCTGCAGGTGACTTTTCAAAACATTAACTAGAATTTTGCCACTTTTAATCCCGGGCGAATACATGCTAGTTAACACATTTATGTCCATTTTGCAAATCCTATCTAGAGATGTGATGTCCAGGCCAGCAGCAGTGTCCTTTTCGAAACCATCAATAGCATTTAAAACCTTGTCCGCAGAAAATATTTTCAAAGAATATATTTATTAGCACAAGATAGGGTCAGGATAAATGTATTAATATTAGCTTGATTAAATAGAATGGTGAAATGAGAATTGGAATGCTTCTTCAGACCATCTATTCCTGGAGGACAAGGTATCTCTACCTTCTGTTATGAACAGTTCTTGGAATGTAACCCTGCTGTAACTTGGGGAAGAGCAGCATAATTGGATGGACTGGTGGCTCATTAATGCTCAGAAACATATAGTGACTGAACACCAGAATAAATTGCAATGGTGGAAAATTGGAAACAATACATTGTTGTTATTGCATAATAAAAAAGCTACAATACACACTTGCCTCTTCTGTTTTTGCCGATCCCGTTCTTTTCGTGAGGACGACCCAAGATGTTGTCCTTTCTCCAGTTCCTCACCAGCAGCTTTCAACACATGGCCTTGGACAGATGTTGGCAATTTTGCGATTAACGGTGCCACCAGCCAGACTCCTGTCCGCTCTGATGAGCTGTTTGTGAAAATGAAGGTGTATTGGAACAGAAAGTACAATGCACAAATATGGTCTCAATGTCCCGAGCTTTTATCAGTGATGAGGATAAAACATCTTTGCATTAAACCAAGTCCTATTAGCTATAAGGAGTACAGATTTGGCTAATCACAGCATTTGGCAAGCTCAACTAAGCATTAACAAGCATTAAATCTCTCTTCTCCATTAGAACAATCATTTTAAGTCGAGAGATCTCTGAAATACAATGAGACTATAAATTGTTGCTGTAATCTCATTGTATTTTTAACATAAGACCACATCTGGAGTATTGTGTACAGTTTTGGTCTAATTTGAGGAAGGACATCCTTGTGATTGAGGCAGTGCAGTGTAGGTTCACGAGATTGATCTCTGGGATGGTGGGACTGTCATATGAGGAAAGATTGAAAAGACTAGGCTTGTATTCACTGGAGTTTAGAAGCATGAGGGGGGATCTTATAGAAACATATAAAATTATAAAAGGACTGGACAAGCTAGATGCAGGAAAAATGTTCCCAATGTTGAGCGAGTCCAGAACCAGGGGCCACAGTCTTAGAATAAAGGGGAGGCCATTTAAGACTGAGGTGAGAAAAAACGTTTTCACCCAGAGAGTTGTGAATTTGTGGAATTCCCTGCCACAGGGGGCAGTGGAGGCAAAATCACTGGATGGATTTAAGAGAGTTAGATAGAGCTCTAGGGGCTAGTGGAGTCAAGGGATTTGGGGAGAAGGCAGGCACGGGTTATTGATTGGGGACGATCAGCCATGATCACAATGAATGGCGGTGCTGGCTCGAAGGGCCGAATGGCCTCCTCCTGCACCTATTTTCTATGTTTTGTATGTTTCTATAATACAGTATTACAAATTGCTTTAACCGGATATTGCATCAGTGAAATCTTGTATCAAAGTTGGCATAATAAAAAAAGTTAAAATATAATCAGAGTATCAGGTTCATTCACTCCCCATTAGGAGTTTGATTCAAGGTCAGAGTGTTAGGTGATGGTTTGCCAAGATTTTCTATGTTGCTAATTAATCTGCCAACCAGTTGCATAGAACCCAGGCAGAGCTTTCAGCATATTACGGGTGAAAGAGACAGAGTTAACATTGGAGGTTGAAGACTTTTCATTAGAATTATAGAAAGTTAGAAAACAAGCACATTTTAAGTTGCACAGAAGGGGGTGGGGTTTAGAGACAAAGCAAATAAATGGTGGTGACCAAGAGACAGAATAATGCAAATGATAGCAGTAAGTGCATGGTGTTGAAGGCTTATAAAGTGCAGCTGGTCAGTTTGGAGGAGATGTAAAAAGAACAAGATGAAAGCATTAGAAGGAAGAATATTTTTAAAAAGCAATGCTGTAATTGAGTTACAGAACACTGCAGCAATTGGAAATTTGCAATTAAAAGGGGATGTTGAAAATATCCATCGTGTTAGACAGCATCCAAGGGATGCTGAGGGAAATCAGTTCAAATTATGGGTAATGCCCATAGATCGGAACTGGCTAGTTCAGATACACACTAGGAAGACTGGTTTTCTGAAATTGAGGAATTCAATGTTATAGCAAGAGGGTTGTAAATTCTTCATCGGATTTGAAATTCTGATGAAAATTTCATCTTTCACATTGATGTACTGTTTTTTCACTTTCAGAATTGAGTCTCCTTCGCACTTTGTTCCAAATTTCTAGTGCTGACATTTATACGTCGATTTCAAACTCACCTCAGCAGTGGTTTCATTTTGCTGGTGTTTCCATTTGTGTTGCTGGTGCCAGAGACAGGTAACCCCGAATTCACCGTTCCATTACTGTTCAGATTAGAGGAGTTCATTTCAGCTGATTTCTGGAATACTTCAATAGTGGCCTTAGCGATGTTTTCTAACAAGGAGTTCATCTCCTGAAATAAAGGACCAAACAACAGTAATGCATGCTTTTTTAATTATTATTTAACATACTTTAGGATACACCAAGTATAAAGTTACATAAGATTTTTGTAATCTTGAACCAGCTGGGTCCCTTCAATGGGATGCTAATGTAGGTTGGAGCACAGCCAAAGGTCTTAAATTCAAATCAAGATAAAACCCACGCTGGCTGAACCCTATCATAATCTCTATTTGCAGCTTCATGGGAAACAGGCTTGGTTGGATGCATTCGCAGAAATCAATAAGTGACAGATATTTTTTGCTCCAGAGATGGTGCCTGACCCACTGAATTACTCCAGCACATTGTGTCAATCTTAGATGTCAGGTTGACTCACCAACTCCAAACAAGTTCAAACATAGTAAAAGAAAATCAGTCTGGAATCACATATGAAAGTTGAGGAGCCATGCAAAAGGAATTTTGTGATAAGCAATATCACAATAGGATTACCAAAAGTATTGATAAACTGTCCTATTTCTGACCTATTTGAATAAAGAACTCTTTGAAATGCATTCAAAATTTCTCTTTTGTGAGCAGAAGATTGTTTGATGAAGATTTTGTAACTTTGTGGGCGCCAGAAACATGGCTGGTGAGGTCTGCTATATGATTTTGAATGAATGACACTTTATTATACAACATGTTGTGTGCTAAACAAAGAATTTCACTGTACCTAGAAACATGTGACATTAAAGTATCATTGAATTGAATTGAATCTTAACTGCATCTCACGGAATGTACTTCTCTTATATTACACTGGTATTACATACAAGTAAAATATTACAAAGTTTCTTGTCATTGTGTGTTTTGGGCTTTGCTTTCGATTAATATTTTGGCAGAATTGCCAGTTTTATGTTTTCCCATTCACTCATACCAGGGGGCTGATGGGCCAAAATTAGATATAAGCACTTCTAGATCTATCTAGAAGGAAGAATAATGGCATCACTTTCTTTACTAACAGACACATACACACACAAACCCTCTCTCGGTTATTGTTGTTGATTTCAGCAGGCATATACAGATCCAGAAGGGAGTTCAAATTATAATGTCTTTACTTACACTGGTGACACTCTGTTTAATCATAAGCTGCAGCTCCAGTGATGACTGTCTCATTGTCCACTGATCAAGATTCTAAAAGAAATAGAAAACTGAACAACTATTCAAGATTAAGAAACACATGATCTTGAAGTACAAGTAGAGAATGTTCTTGGGATAGATGTGAGAAAGTTATGTTCTTCCGTCTGGTTCATCTTTCGACCTACATTTGTACTTTTATTCATTTTACTATTATTGTCTTATCAACATTAAACAACAAAGCTGTCATTAGTACAACTATTTGAAAATCTATGTACACCATTGTGCTACTACAGATGCAAACTAAACTAGAACACAGCTACCTATTGCTTATTCTATTTATTTGTGGCATGTAATTCTTTGTAAAAAATTTGCATCTTTTCTCACCTGCAAGATCCGTTTGATTCTCTGACGTTGTGGGTTGTCTCCTTCCTCACTGTCCAGTTGCCGATGTGGATAGCATATCAACTGCAAGAGTCGCTGAGCCTGCTTATTTGTTAGAACTGGATCCTGCAGAGCACTGCTATCCTCACACAAACTCTTTAGGCAGCGCTCTCCCACCCACTCCTACGAAGAAACATAATGCTTTATTCAAATATGTATTGTACAATGATACTACTAGCAGAGTCAGGTTGTTTCTCTTTCCGTTAACAGGTTTTATGTTAAGACCACAGCAACAATTTATATTGATATTGCGGCCTTAATGAAATGAAACATCCCAAGATGCTTCATAGAACGGTTCTCCATCAAAACTTAACGTTGAACAGAAAACTACCTCCCTCATGTCCCGAATTGGCTTCTACTTAAAATTACCCATCATATTTATTACATTTCCTCAAATGGTAGTATTTTTCACAATCTACCCATAGGTTCGGCGAAAATGGACTTTGTGTACATTTTTCATTACTGACTTCCTTCTATCTGTTGTTCTTAGCTGTGGACATTTCCATATTAAAGAAAAACGTCACCACATGCCCAGCTTGTCATGTAGAGCTTTATTTTGCACCGTGAGTACTGTGTTGGATTTAGGAATGTTCATAAATTCTAGTAGCAGAATCAGGCCATTTGGTCCATAAAGTCTACACTAAAATTAAATTATGATTGATCTATCTTTCCATCTCAACCCCATTCTCCTGCCTTCACCCCATAACCCCTGACACCCATACTAATCAAGAATCTATCCTTGTTAATCACATGTGTGTCATATGTAAATCTATGACTAAAATAGAATATATTCTGATCATATATTGGGATCGACTGTTTATAAAACCCAATTGCTCAGAATCTTCATTCTTCTCTCCCCCTCTCTGGTGCACTATCCCTCCTATTCTCAACCCACTAGCTGCCTCTATTGCAGCGTTCTCTGCCATTACCTCCTCTTGACTCTCCACACATGTTCCACTCTCACACATCCAGGTTTAGCAAGATAATGGAAACACAGGGAACTGCAGATACTGGAATCTTGAGCAAAACACAAAGTGCTGGAGGAAATCAGTGAGTCAAGCAGCATCTGTGGAGGAAATGGATAGGTGATATTTCAAGTCAGGATCGTTCTTCAGACTGTAGAAGATTCCCAACCAAAAACATACTGGTCCATTCCCTCTACAGGTGCTGCCTGATCTGCTGAGTTCTTCTAGCAATTTGCGTTAAGCTAGATAATCTTCACCAAATGCCTGCAACTTCAAAGCATTGTCAACAGAATACCCAACAAACCAGCTTTTGGCCACATGTATCTCATCTACGTGCTTGGTGCATCACAGTGCCAAGGCACAGATAGGCTCTACCTCACCACCTGTGATGTCGGACTAATTATCAAACATCCACTTCTGATTACACTGATATTTCCTTCAACTAAACATTGGAAAACTAAAACCCTCTTTCTAGGCCATAAACTTCCATGAGGCACTGATTCTAGTTTCCTGGCTCACCAATGTATTTGGCTGAACAATGCCCATTCTAACTCCAAGATAGCTTCTGACCTGTACCTTCTCCCATCATAATAACCACCTATTCCCATCACAGCTTTAGCTCACTTGCTGCTGAAACATTCGAACTTACTCTCCAAAGTTATCCCATCAAACTCCCCGACTCTCGCCCTCCCTAACCAGTCATCCATAATTCCACCATTTGTATCCCAATATACCAGATATGTCCTCACAAGCGATTAAGATTTGTATTCCACTAATATTGCCCGTTCATCATCATTTACTTTCTTCATCCCATCACTGGCAGCTTAAACAGGGTTTTAGGCCTGACATCTTAAAATGTCATCTTTAAACATAGATATTTCATTACAATGTCTTCATTAATAGCTTTATCTTTGACAAAGTTCTTGATCATCCACCTTCTTTCATGCAATATCTCATTTTGTCTGAAGAAATCTGGTGAAATAACTCAAGGAAATGGGCCAAATTTACTGTAATTTTCAACAGCTATAAGTAAATGCTTCAACTGGGAATTAAAAGAACTTATTTAAATATTATCAGTGCAGTTAGGAACAAAATATAGAAAATTCTGTTCAAAGGTGTTTGCATAAAAATTAAGCAGGTTAATTTCAATGAACACGCAGAGCTGCTGTTCCCAGTTTTAATATCTTGTCCTTAAATATTTCTTTACCTGCTGACAAATATTCTTCAACACGTATTTAGCATAAGCATCTAAACTGGCTGTTTCAATAGAAACAGCCCGACTGCCAGATTTTTTCACTCCTATATCATCCTCGGGGAGCTCCTCCATGCCACCAGAATGTGAGAATCCAGACCCTTTCAATTCAGCATCACCTGAAATGACAAGAGGAAGATTTTGCATTGAGAAGTCTCTTAAATTATCATCTATAAACACATTTAGTATGATCATTATATAGTTAGCCAAAGGATTCTCTCTAGGCAGAGGGTTACATTACCAAGCCGCTGCTCACTTTTTTCACCACCATCAGCCTTTCCTTTCTTACTTTAAGAACACTGGTGACAATTTTCAAGATCCTGCTCTACAGGTGATGCTTTATATACAAAAGGCAACCTAGAGTAAAATCAATGTTTCCATTGAAATAATAGGGCAGAAAATGTTCTTAAATATTATTTTCTGAAAAGCTTCCTTCATTCTAAGGTTTAAGTAAAATCTGAGTATATTTCAAGCAAGTGTTTTTTACAAATTTTCCTCTCATTCTGCAAGAATGAAGGTAGACTGACCAATATTACAATTTAAAAAAATTAAAATCAAAGATAACCATCCTACCAATACAGCTTTTAATTTTATATACATGTTGATAAATGAGCACCAATCCATGCAAGTCTATTCATATTTCAGTCTAGAACAACATGAACTCACCAGTGCACTAAAAGAGAATGATTTATAAAATGAGAGTGTGAGAAAACACCAAAACAAGAGAAGCCGTTCCTGCTGTAAAAAAGTAATCTGCAGAAAAAATACTCTATACATACCCAACATGAAGATAGCTTTGAGGACAGCAAACACTGCTCCAACCACAATGCTGTTCTGTGATGCTGCTAGTAGATGTCTGTCGCATGATGAACGGATCCCCACTGTTGGTTTAGCTGGGGAATAAAGAACGCTCCATCAGTGTGTTTAAGAGCTAGAAGGATTTCAACTATTGTTGCAGTGATACTCTTATGTGCTCTGCTCCGCCACTCATCACTCAAATCCTTCAAAAGAATACCAATATGCACCAATAGCTCCAGTAATGACATACCACCACTATGACATTGCAGAATATGTCAGTGCAAGAGTACGCCGTTTGTCATCTTTTCCAACAGGCTTCCTGTCAACTCAGCCGGGGCTTGACCTGTGAACTGATGCGCCTGGACCTGATGGTATACCCGGTCGGGTTTTAAAAACCTGTGCGGACCAACTGGCTGGATTAAAAAAAAATATTCAACCTCTCACTTCTGAGGTCTGAGGTTCCCACCTGCTTTAAAAGGGCATCAATAATACCAGTGCCCAAGAAGAGCAAGGTGACGTGCCTCAATGACTATCGACCAGTGGCACTAACGTTTGTGGTGATGAAGTGCTTTGAGAGGCTGATCATGGCACATATCAACTTATACCACGACAAGAACCTGGATACACTGTAGTTTGCTTACCGCCACAACAGATGGATGGATGCGATCTCACTGGTTCTCCACTCCGCTCTGGATCACTTGGACAACAAAAATTCTATCGCAGTCGCTGCCTCAAAAAGGCTGCCAACATCATCAAGGACCCACACCATCCTGGCCACACACTCATCTCTCCGCTGCCATCAGGTAGAAGGTACAGGAGCCTGAAATCTGCAACATCCAGGTTCAGGAACAGCTTGTTCCCCACAGCCATCAGGCTATTAAACACAACTTCAAACAAACTCTGAACTGTAACAGCCTAATGTGTGTGTATATATTTTGTGTATATATATATATATATATATATATTCTATGGTATTGTGGCGGCTCCCAAGGGTCGTGCCATCATACTGTCGAACCCCTCGGCACGGGAGTGGTTCAGTCCGGAGGCGGCCCTTAGCCAGAGGGTTTAAAAGCAGGGGTTTGGGTGCCATCTTTCTCTTGTTTGGTCTTCCCTACAACCGGGAGGAACATAATAAAAGGTGCCTCTCAAAACACTGGACTTCGTGCTTCCTTTTGAGACCCACGCACTACAGTATATAGACACACTGATCTGTTCTGTATTTATGCCTACAATATTCTGTTGTGCTGCAGCAAGCAAGAAATTCATTGTCCTATCCATGAACACAACAATAAACACTCTTGACTTGACTTGACCTGTAATGCTGAGCTTTTCATAAAGTTCAGTGTCCCAGTGGAATCTTCCAGTCCTAGCATCTATTGATGGTCAGGTGCCATTGACAATCTAAAAAAAGCAAGGTTAATAAATTGGTGTATCTGTCCTGCACATTAATTTATTTTAATCATCAGACCAAGCTGTTCCATGCTCAAACCTGGGTTTAAATCCGAGAGTACTATTTTTACACATGGCCTTTGTTCCGTGTGTCTTATCATCAACTGTAAACTGGAACTTGCCTGGGGCCACTTTCTGGGAGCATGATCAACTATGACCACATTGAAATCTTCAGTCAAATATTTGATAAACACAGTGGGAATCCGATGATCGCAGTGCTAGATTGGGGCACATTTTTTGAGGCATCCTTTTTGGTGCAATGTCAGCTATACATTGCATGCCGGTACGAAGCTTTTCAAAAAGGGGGGTGGCATGACAGGACTACAAAAAATGTATGTGAAATAATGTGCGTGCAGCGCACATCATGAGCGGGGAACTCGAAGTACCTTGCGGCCGGGGTCCAGGGCCCGTTGAAAGGACCTGGAAGCTCTGGGGTTTTAGATGCTCTCTGGTGCATTCTGAGCCTTATTTTGGAGCATTTCTGCACCAAATGGATGACCAATATTTCAGAAATAATTTTGGTTGAGTCAAGAGTAATGAGTGGGTGGAATGGTATGATTGGGGTCATTGTTGCATACTTTCTTTAAATCAAGAATTGAAGTTGTCCTTGTTTTAATAATCAAGTTGTACTGTTGTAAAATGTTATGTAAAATGTTATAAAGGAGCATGCAAAAACTGCAAATATGATACTGTAAGTTTTTGCAGTAAAGAAAACCCTTTTTTTAGAAAATGTTTTGTGTTTTGATTTGATTGCCTGTTGCTGTTAGACTGTGTTAGTGTGTGCAGTGCATCTTTAATGATCCTCCTGACCTAAAAATCACATCACATCAATTTCACCATGGAATAGTGATGTGAATACAACATTTAGTTCGACTTCAATTTCCATCATGAAAATTGAAGTCAAACTAAATGGTGCATTTACATTACTATGATCGCTTTCAAACTAACCTATTTTACTGTCATACTATTACAACAAATTCAAGTTCCATGACAAAAACAAGATCACAAATTACATTTGGAATTCTCAAATACAATGCGATGGTGAGTAATTGCAGAGCTGCCAAGTTTCACTGAGCATTTCCGTATTTTGAAGGCTGAAATCAGTAATTTGTTGGGGAAATCAGTATTTCTCACATAAATGCAATAGAACGTACATGACAGAAAGCGGATTTTTGAGAATTAGTTTTTTCTATGCAACCTTATGAATCGTCAGAGATCAATATGGAAGACTGACAATCAGTACTGCTGAATTGCGAAACCCATTTTGAGATTTGAATTTATAATTCTTGATTTTCATTCAATACTCTCTCTCTCTCTCTCTCTCTCTAAGTTTGCCGCCGACGCCACCTTCGAAAGCGAGAGAGCGAGCCATCCGGCACATAGCTGCAACGGGCCGCTCCAGGGGAAGAACAAGCCTCTGCCCTCTCGGTCATCGAGCGCAACGCCAGGGTCATCCAGTGGCTGTACGGCTGCAAGAGGGCCAAGTAGCCCAATGGCAAGGCTCCCTCTGTCCTGGTGTAGAATAAAAAAAATATTGCGCCCCAATTAATAATTTTTTTTCCCTCTGGATGTTTTTTTACTCTGGAAAAAAAGAGGGGTGCGAACGCACCCATCGCACTTCCACTTCAGACGGCCATGCATTGGATTTAATTTGAAACGTTGCTTGTCACCTTTCAAGATTTTCACAGAACAACAAACCTTGGTTTCATTCTCGCATGTCCCATTAAATTAGATTAGGTCAGCACTTCACGTACTAGGAAAGTCACCTCAGCCATTTGCCATGTTTACATAAACAGTGATTTCCCTCTGGCCTCCATTTCTCATTGCAAACACTTCAGATTTACTCCACGTGTATAGCAATTATATTCAATAATGATCTTTGGATGACCAGGAACCATTTTAACTTTAATTTTAAGACCAAAGAAAACAGCTTGACTGGAGTTTAAAAAAAAGCAAACTTAACCAGAATTTCTGATGAAGGGTCGCCAACCTGGAATTTAAACCATTCCATTGTCACTTCTTCTTTTTCTTGCGTATTGCGTGCACAGCCTAACATTGTAGGACAACTTGTTCTATTTGATCTTATTTGATTGCATTCGTCGAAACAGGGCGGACCACGTGAAGGTTACAATCTTCCACCCCCCCCCCATTATCACTGATACTCCTGAACCAAATCTCTTGGACTTTGTATTATTTCAAAATTCCAATAACTACAATTTTGCTTTTCAACCAGTTATTTCACCATCATTCCCTACTGGCTTAGATTGGAAATTCAATGTTGAAGACTGGGTTGTTTTGTCAATGAACTCCCACATCCTACAAGCCAAAATGACTATTTACTTCATTAGATGCCCCACAGTTTATTCCAGTTACTAAGTCAGGATGGTGTCTCATTGACTATTGAGACTATTCAGGAGTCAAACACGTGCAGTTGGAAAGGCCGGCACTGCTCAAGGACCAGTAAGCCAGAATGTTGAAAGGAACCTACCAGTTGCTTGAACATCAGTTTGAACATCCCAGATAGACACAAAATGCTGGAGTCCAAAGAAGAGTTCTGACCCAAAACGTCACCTATTCTTTTTCTTCAGAGATGCTCCGAGTTACTCTAGCATTTTGTGTCTATCTTCTTTCTGACACAGTTTGAACATCCCACTGATAATTAAAGAATTTGGTACAAAGACCTAATGTCAGTACAAATTTTAATTTCAACAGTCTAATCCCAAAACAATATGAATATTGAGATGGCCTCCCCAAGCGATAAACACCCACCGACAGGAATCATGTATTCACTGGCACTGTCCAATATTTACAAACAGCTATCATGGTTACAAAACTGATTGCTCCAGTTTACAAAGTTAAAGGATAAAAGTGAAACGATTAAAATAAAATATGTAGATTGCCTCTCCCAAATGCTTGTTCCCTCATTTAGTGCTTACAAGTTGTTTACATAGCATTGAACAGCTCCTTCTGAACCAAAAAAATGTTTTGAACCACCTACATGAAATGTGTTGAATTAAAATCTTTGTGGATAGAATATATTAATCTCTTCTCCCTAAACAGAAACAATGTCTCAGGCATTTTCACTGTATAAATGCATCACTTACTGCTGTCTTGGTGACAAGGGTTTAGTTGTGGTGTCCTAAACAAATGGAGGAGGATTCGGCATGTTAGGCGAGCACCTGGTTCGGAATCTTGCTCACTACATGCTGAAAGACAAATGACAAATGGAAACATGGTCACTATTTTGTAAAATGCAGCAACAAAGTATGGACTTAAATTACAATTGTTCTATTCTCTCAGAATAATTTAAGAGAGAAAGACAATGCTGGAAACATTCTGAAGTTCAGCTGAAGAATGAAAGTATGTTAATATTACATGTCAGTCAACTGCCATTGGTTAAATTACTTTATTCCATGTGAAATTCCTTTTCGTTTAATTAAATTAAATTTAATGTTTTTGATTTGGACTAGTAAACTAGGTGATAAAAAATTGTATTCACACAGTAAATTGTTATATTATGAGAATGTTCTGTACCAATTCATGGTGTACTTCTGTGATATGCATGTTAGAGAGTAATTTTGGCACTGTGGCACTAAGACAAGCTACCAGAAAATATGTGCCTATGGATCCTAGGTCTTGGTTTAACATTTCATCTGCAGAGAACAATACAACATTCCCTTCAGTACAGCTTTGCACCATTTGCAAAATTGTTGTTTTGTCTCCACCTTTACTACTGCTCATTTTAACAGCATGTATGAGTCATTTCGAAGGACGTTCTTTTATTCAACACCGCCTGCCTAAGATCACAATAATGCATAGGTTAAAAGGAAATAAATGTGTATTTACTGTGCAACTTTCATTAACCACGCTCTTAAGATTCATCAGAAGTTTCGCAAGAGAAAACATTTTGCAGGGTGTTGCTTAATTACAGTTACGTTTTTTCTTCTAATTTCTGCTTTGAATTAAAGTTCATAACATTTATTTAGTCTGTGAATTATATTTAACTTCATCCCTACGCTTTGAATCAAAATAGGACCTAGATGTAAAATCAAACGTTGATGACAATTATGCAACCAATCAATATCTTACAATTATGCTGAAATAACCAGCCTTCAATTTGATTTAATTTGATCTACCATTAGAAATCTAGTTGTTTCAAGATTGCCAAGCTACATTCCACAAAATGCATCATCTTAAAAAAAATAGGGCAACATCATTCAGTACAAAGATGCAGGTCACAAAAAATCATTGTTCTGAAAAAGACATTGCAAATTTCTTATGGACAAGTTGCTAACGTAGAAAAATGAAGGATGAATAGAATGATGATCTTTAAGAGTAGTTCAAGTTGTGCTTCCTACAAAGGTTTGATAAAAGTAGACAGTAAAAGAAAGGGAAGAGGTAATGCAAGCGCATTTTAGTGCCTGCAACAGGGTACATAAAATATAATGAAACTGAATCAAAATCTTCCATAGGCGTTTAAATAATGAACAGGTAGGCATTCCTTCGCAAATAATGAATATAATGAATAGAAGGAAGTAAAGGTAAAATTACAGCGACATTTGGTGTAATCATCCAAACATGCCAGAGGGCTGGAAGGTTGCATCATTAGTCGAAAAATGAAGATGAATGCATCTTAATGATTGTAGTTATCAATTACATTAAGGTTAAAATTAGTCATTTGGACAAACCTGTTTTATAGGGAGACTTGATTCAATAGAAGTGTTCAAATTCCAGAAGAGTCAAGAGAAAGTAATTGTACAGAATTGTTTAAAAGCAAGCCATGCTTAACTAGCTTCATTGAATTGTTGATAATAAGGAAGGGTTGAAGAAATTTTTGCAGTTTGAAGTATTTACGTAAGTTTCAAAGTGTCATGTAATAAGCATGTAAGAAAAAGCAAAGCTCACGGAATAAAATAGACAGGCAATAAATTCTGCTTTAGAGCTGGAGAAAGGCATGTGGTGATATTCACCAAGAGTCAACAATTGAATGACTACTCTTCTTCATATATATTAGTCACCTGGTGTACAGGATATCATTTCATAATCTATGGATGACAAAAAATTGTGAGAAAAATTGTGGTAAACTATGAGAAAATAGACAAATTGATGGAATGGGCTAGTTGAAAATTAAAGGACAGAAACATGAAATACATTTTGGCAGGAAATGTGGAAAGGCAATACAATATCATGGGCAGAATTCTAAGTGCATACCTTTGCGCAGAAAAACCCTGAGTGCAAAAACCTGCACAAATCTTTGCAGGTAGCAGGAAAAATATAGAACATGACCAAAAAAGAATAGTGCCCTTGATTTATAAGCAAAAGTGTGATGTACAAAACCTCAGTAAAAGGTTGCCACAAGTAGAATATTGCACCCAATTCTTATCTTCAATGCATTATGAGAACTCCTTGAGAAGGGGCTAAAACGACTTAGTGCACAAGTCCTGGGAATAATGGATTTCCAATGTTAAGGACAGACAGAAGAGTCCAAGACTGTTCTGCTTTTAAAAGAAAATGATTCAATAGAGATGGCTCAAATTGTAGAGAAAGGGTTTCTTCTCGTGGGAATCAAACAACAAACCAGCCCAATGGCACATCGGTAGAGCCAGGTTCGATCCTGACCTCAGGGGTTTGCATGTTCTCCCTCTGACTGCGCGGGTTCTCACTGGGTGTGATCAAGTTCAAGTGAGTTTATTGTCATGTGTCCCTGTATAGGACAATGAAATTCTTGCTTTGCTTAAGCACACAGAAAATAGTAGGCATTTACTACAAAACAGATAAATGTGTCCATATACCATGATATAAATATATACACACATGAATAAATAAACTGGTAGTGCAAATAACAGAAAGTGGTTGCTAATAATCAGAGTTTTGTCCGAGCCAGGTTTAATAGCCTGATGGCTGAGGGGAAGTAGCTATTGCTGAACCTGGTTGTTGCAGTCTTCAGGCTCCTGTACCTTCTACCTGAAGGTAGCAGGGAGATGAGTGTGTGGCCAGGATGGTGTGGGTCTTTGATGATACTGCCAGCCTTTTTGAGGCAGCGACTGCGATAAATCCCCTCGATGGAAGGAAGGTCAGAGCCGATGATGGACTGGGCAGTGTTTACTACTTTTTGTAGTCTTTTCCTCTCCAGGGCGCTCAAATTGCCGAACCAAGCCACAATGCAACCGGTCAGCATGCTCTCGACTGTGCACCTGTAGAAGTTAGAGAGAGTCTTCCTTGACAATCCGACTCTCCGTAATCTTCTCAGGAAGTAGAGGCGCTGATGAGCTTTTTTGATAATTGCGTTAGTGTTCTCGGACCAGGAAAGATCTTCAGAGATGTGCACCCCCAGGAATTTGAAGTTCTTGACCCTTTCAACCATCGACCCGTTGATATAAATGGGGCTGTGGGTCCCCCTCCTACTCCTTCCAAAGTCCACAATCAGTTCCTTGGTTTTGCTGGTGTTCAGGGCCAGGTTATTGCGCTGGCACCATATGGACAGTTGCTCGATCTCTCTTCTGTACTCTGACTCATCCCCATCAGTGATACGCCCCACAATAGTGGTGTCGTCAGCGAACTTGATGATGGAGTTCGCACTGTGGTTCGCTACGCAGTCATGGGTATAGAGTGAGTACAGCAGGGGGCTGAGCACGCAGCCTTGAGGTGCTCCCGTGCTGATTGTTATTGAGGCTGACACATTTCCACCAATACGAACAGACTGTGGTCTGTGGACGAGGAAGTCGAGGATCCAGTTGCAGAGGGATGCGCAGAGACCCAGTTCTGCGAGTTTGGTAACCAGTTTGGAGGGGATGATTGTGTTAAATGCCGAGATGTAATCAATGAATAACAGCCTGACATATGAGTTTTTGTTGTCCAAGTGGTCCAGTGCGGAGTGGAGGGCCAGCGAGATCGCATCCACCGTTGATCTGTTGTGGCGGTACGCGAACTGCAGTGGGTCCAGGTTTTTGTCGATGTAGGAGTTGATTTGCTCCATGATCAACCTCTCAAAGCACTTCATCACCACCGGCGTTAGTGCCACTGGTCGATAGTCATTGAGGCACGTCACCTTACTCTTCTTGGGCACCGGTATAATTGATGCCCTTTTAAAGCAGGTGGGGACCTCAGACCTCAGAAGTGAGAGGTTGAAAATGTCCGTAAAAACTCCCGCCAGTTGGTCCGCACAGGTTTTTAGAACACGGCCGGGTATACCATCAGGTCCAGGTGCTTTTCGGGGGTTCACCCCTCTGAAGGATTTCCTGACATCGGCCTCTGTGACTGAGACTGAAATGCCATCACAGCGAATGGGGGATCGGGAAGGCACATCAGTATTCTCCCTGTCAAAGCGTGCGTAAAACGCATTGAGCTCGTCAGGGAGTGATGTTACACCGGCATTCGAGCTGCCTCCTGGTTTTGCCTTGTAGGAGGTGATTGCATTCAGACCCTGCCACAGCTGCCGAACATCTGTCTCGTCCTCCAGTTTGGAGCAGAAGTCCCTTTTGGCCTTTTTGATGGCCTTACCAAGGTCGTATCTGGTCTTCATGTAGGCCACTGTATCGTTGGATGTGAATGCCCTGTGTCTGGACTTCAGGAGAGTGCGGATCTCAAAGTTCATCCAAGGTTTCTGATTGTGAAACACTCGGAAGGTTTTTGTAGGGATGCAGTCCTCCACACATTTCTTTATGAAGTCTGTAACGACTGTGGCATATTCGTTCAAGTCCGTTGCCGAGTCCTTGAACATTGCCCAGTCTACAGACTCCAAACAGTCCTGGAGTTGTTCTTCTGCCCCCCCCCCCGACCAGCTCTGTGCTGTCCTCACTTCTGGGGGTGCGCTCTTTAATTGCTGCTTGTAGGCAGGAAGAAGCAGCACCGCGGTATGGTCGGACTTACCGAAGTGAGGGCGAGGGATAGAACGATAGGCATTCTTGATGGTGGTGTAGCAGTGGTCGAGGGTGTTTGGTCCTCTGGTGCAGCAGGAGACATGTTGGTGGAAGTTGGGGAGTGATTTCTTGAGGTTCGCCTTATTGAAGTCCCCCGCAATGGTGGTAAATGCCTCGGGGTAAGACGTCTGGTGTTTGTTGACCACGGCGTGCAGCTCCTCCAGTGCCAGACGGACGTCTGCCTGGGGTGGGATGTAGACCGCGGTCAGGATAACGGAGGTGAATTCTCTCGGGAGGTAAAAGGGACGGCACTTCACCGCCAGATGTTCGAGGTGTGGAGAGCAGGAGTTGGACAGGACTGCCACGTCGGAACACCACGCAGAGTTGACCATGAGGCAGACGCCCCCTCCTCTCCCTTTCCCAGATGCCAGGGTACGGTCCATGCGGTGGATGGAGAACCCTTCAGGCTGGACCGCTGAGTCTGGGGAGCTGGGGGTGAGCCATGTCTCTGTGAAACAGAACACAGAGCATTCCCTCAGCTCCCTTTGATAAAGCAGTCTTGCCCTTAAGTCCTCCACTTTGTTTTCAAGGGACTGTACATTAGCCAGTAGGATAGTTGGGAGAGGGGGCCGAAGTCCCCTGCGCTTCATTCTGACCTGAAGTCCTGCCCAACGGCCACGTTTCCGGACACAATGGAGGCTTCCCCTTTGTTTCCAGGTACTGTGCTTGCTGTACCTGCTGTTTCTGCGGACCTGCGCTGGAACGGGGATTCCCTCACAGACGGCAGCTCCAGCTCCGTAACGAACGGGGGTTCCCTCAAAGTCGGCAGCTCCAGCTCCGTTGTTGCTGGGAGAACCAGCCCGTCGGCTCTGGGGGTCATCCCGGCGTTTCAAGGTACAGTACCTGGGTTCCTCAGTCGGTGATTTCTGTAAATTCCCCGTAGTGTGTAGGGAGTGGATACGAAAGTGAGATAACATGGAACTAGTGTGAATGTGTAATTGATGGTCGGCATGGACGTTGGGCCGAAGGGCCTCTTTTCACACTGCATCTCTAAATTAAACTAAAGACAAATTTAGATGACTGTAGCATTATTTTTGGCTTTCTCATGTACAAATTGTCATGATCCAGAAAAACAATGGAATCAGAATTAATTGTTGCAAAAGGGAATTAGATAGATATTTGAGGGAGAAGACAAACAAAGGACTACAGAAAAAAAAGCTGAGGTATGGGATGGACCATTATTCCTTTTTCAATTTGTTGGTGAAGGCTTAGTGGCTACATATCCTCATTCTGTTCTGTAACAATTCTATGCACATGAATAAAATAAAGCATAATGCAAAAAGGCGCATTCTTAATTCCATGCTTGAAATGAAAAGCGAAATTCAATACCGTTGCACCATAAAAAGTGGACCTGAAGTTGAGATAGTTACCTGCATTAAGGAGTGAGGGGATTGCCACACATCGAATCAAATCCTCCAATAGCAAGCATTGTCTAGCTATTAAAATAGCTATAAATGTTGCCAAAGAATCATGGAATGATAAATCGCTCACCTGCGAAAAATAGAACATTTGTAATTTAGAGACTATTAGAAGTTAAGCCATTTATTGCTAAGTGCTTTGAATCAGAATGGCGGAACGGTTAACTTTCACCTCCTTAATCAGAAGGCCCAGGTCTTTCTTAGATCTCTTTTGGGGATAATAACAGACAGATATGAAAGAGTGTATTACAATCCAAACTAAACATGAAATTGGGGTTCATATTTCCATCTGTTTCATTTAAAAAATGTGCCATTTGTGAAAGTGACTATTAACCTGTCAAATTGTTAGAAAAACCCAAATGGTTCACTTATGAGTTTGCAAATTTAAACCGTTGCAAGTTTAAAATGAAGCAGCTCCAATGGACTCAATGTACTAAATTCAATGTAGTAAAAGCATACATGCTCAGGTTGAATGTAAAAAACTGAATATGGGTAGTTAACTGAACTAACAAATTTAACCAAATAGAACAAAACTTCAAAATCAGAATGATGGAAAAAATACTTACATCAACATTACAAAGAAGATCATTGAAGCCACAAGTTCCATTGTTGGATGAACAGCACAGTGCTTTGAGCACACCAAGCCACTCTGCACTGAGAGCCTTGCAATAGGCAGTTAGCTCCGCACACAAGATAGCAATATCATTCACACTAAATAAAAAAAGACAGGTGTACAACAATCTGCAAAGAGAATAATCAATCTAACTTCAAAGAAGCAAGCATGCAGGATTATGTGCATGTGGGCACCAGAATAGCAACAGTTAGATAATTTGCTTAGTATTATATTCATAGGACTCATGTTCATGAAGAACAATAAGTCATCCATCCTTTGTCTAAAAGTTCATAATTAATAATAAATCCCAAATAACAATAAAATGCTGGTACAAGAGGACGAGGTAGAGTTGTGATTTCAAGTGCACAATTCATCTGCCTCTGCCTCAGGATTGAATTCAGCCCAAATCATTGCTTAAAGCAGTGCTTCTTAAACTGGTGAATGGTTTACCCAAGGGCGAATGAAATTATTTTGGGGTGAATTAAACTAGAGGGGTGGAATGAAGGGTGAATGACTTAATTTATTCAGATACTAATATATTTGTTCTAAACTTAAAAAAGGCAATGCCATTAAAGTGGTTGGTAAGTTCTTATTGGTTTTAATGGCAATGAAAAGCACCTGGTCCTGATGGTATACCCGGTCGTGTTCTAAAAACCTGTGCGGACCAACTGGCGGGAGTTTTTACGGACATTTTCAACCTCTCACTTCTGAGGTCTGAGGTCCCCACCTGCTTTAAAAGGGCATCAATTATACCGGTGCCCAAGAAGAGTAAGGTGACATGCCTCAATGACTATCGACCAGTGGCACTAACGCCGGTGGTGATGAAGTGCTTTGAGAGGTTGATCATGGAGCAAATCAACTCCTACATCGACAAAAACCTGGACCCACTGCAGTTCGCGTACCGCCACAACAGATCAACGGTGGATGCGATCTCGCTGGCCCTCCACTCCGCACTGGACCACTTGGACAACAAAAACTCATATGTCAAGCTGTTATTCATTGATTACAGCTCGGCATTTAACACAATCATCCCCTCCAAACTGGTTACCAAACTCGCAGAACTGGGTCTCTGCGCATCCCTCTGCAACTGGATCCTTGACTTCCTCGTCCACAGACCACAGTCTGTTCGTATTGGTGGAAATGTGTCAGCCTCAATAACAATCAGCACGGGAGCACCTCAAGGCTGCGTGCTCAGCCCCCTGCTGTACTCACTCTATACCCATGACTGCGTAGCGAACCACAGTGCGAACTCCATCATCAAGTTCGCTGACGACACCACTATTGTGGGGCGTATCACTGATGGGGATGAGTCAGAGTACAGAAGAGAGATCGAGCAACTGTCCATATGGTGCCAGCGCAATAACCTGGCCCTCAACACCAGCAAAACCAAGGAACTGATTGTGGACTTTGGAAGGAGTAGGAGGGGGACCCACAGCCCCATTTATATCAACGGGTCGATGGTTGAAAGGGTCAAGAGCTTCAAATTCCTGGGCGTGCACATCTCTGAAGATCTTTCCTGGTCCGAGAACACTAATGCAATCATCAAAAAAGCACATCAGCGCCTCTACTTCCTGAGAAGATTACGGAGAGTCGGATTGTCAAGGAAGACTCTCTCTAACTTCTACAGGTGCACAGTCGAGAGCATGCTGACCGGTTGCATCGTGGCTTGGTTCGGCAATTTGAGCGCCCTGGAAAGGAAAAGACTACAAAAAGTAGTAAACACTGCCCAGTCCATCATCGGCTCTGACCTTCCTTCCATCGAGGGGATTTATCGCAGTCGCTGCCTCAAAAAGGCTGGCAGTATCATCAAAGACCCACACCATCCTGGCCACACACTCATCTCCCTGCTACCTTCAGGTAGAAGGTACAGGAGCCTGAAGACTGCAACAACCAGGTTCAGGAATAGTTACTTCCCCTCAGCCATCAGGCTATTAAACCTGGCTCGGACAAAACTCTGATTATTACCAACCACTTTCTGTTATTTGCACTATCAGTTTATTTATTCATGTGTGTATATATTTATATCATGGTATATGGACACATTTATCTGTTTTGTAGTAAATGCCTACTATTTTCTGTGTGCTTAAGCAAAGCAAGAATTTCATTGTCCTATACAGGGACACATGACAATAAACTCACTTGAATTTTGCCATGTTTTTTCTCTCTACCTATGGTTTTCTAATTTCAAAGTAGCAGGACATTTCCTAAATTTACTGTAATATAACCTTTTAAGGAAGACCAGACGAGCTAGTGGCCATTGTGTTGCCATTTTAGCTACTTTTCTGCTAAAACTAGAATTCTACATATATTTACTGTACTTCAATCTACCAGCACTTATTTGCATCAAGCACCATGAATTCTAGCTATATTTTGAGCTAGTTTTCCAAGAAAAAAACTGCAGGAATCAAAACCCAAAAGGCTAGGGTGGTGCTGAAGCCCAGTGTTTAGACGTCGGAATGGAATTTTAACATTCTAATCGAATGATTTTCCAACTCCAGTGGTAATTAAACTTCTTATTTTTTCCACTCCTGGTTTTCTTTACATACTTTAGGATGTTCAATAAGTTGAAAATAAACACTTAAGAAGTGAGTTAATTTATGTGTTTTGCTCATGTGACAAAATAAATTATATATAAAATTATACACAAAGGAGAATAAAACGAAAATTACCAAAAGACATAAGAACATTTAGTCATGGTGAAAGAAATTTTGTGATTTAGACTCAAGGGCAAATTATACTGAAATAGTTTAAGAAGCACTGGCTTAAAGGGCAGCACGTTGGTGCAGCGGCAGAGTTGCTGCCTTAGTGCTTGCAGCACCAGAGACCTAGATTTGATCCTGACTTTGGGCGCTTATCTGTATGGAGTTTGTACGCTCTCCCCGTGACTGCGTGAGTTTTCTCCAAGATCTCGGTTTCCTCCCACACTCCAAAGACCTACAGGTTTGTAGGTATAATTGGCTTGGTATAAGTGTACGTTTTCCCTAATGTGTGTAGGATAGTGTTAATGTGCGGAGATCGCTGGTCGGTGCAGACTCGGTGGGCCGAAGGGCCTGTTTCCGCGCTGTATCTCTAAACTAAAAAAACTCTTTCAGCTGCATGAATGCTTATGTTAAATAAAAATGGCCTCTCAATTAAACTGCATAATAGACCACAAGGATGACTTAAAACAGGTGTGAATCATAGTTAGTGAGGTTGAACACATCTCAAATTAAATAGACAAATTAGACATTTCTATTTCGACATAATTGTTCTATTTCTGAAATGATTTACCTTGATAAGGACAGAACAGTTCCATACAATTAGAAATTCAAGCTATTTGGAAATTTGTATTTTGGGAAATCAAACTAGGGCAGAACCTTTGCAGTGAATGGTATGACCCTGAGGAGGCACAGTGGCGCAGTGGTAGAGTTGCTACCTTACAGCGCCAGAGATGTGGGTTCGATCCTGACTATGGGTGCTCTCTGTAAAGATGTACAGGTTTGTAGGTTAATTGGCTTCTGTTAATTGTCCCTAGTGTGTTGGATAGTGCTAGTGTACGGGGTGATTGCTGGTTGGCATGGACTTGGTGAGCCGAAGGGCTTGTTCACACGCTGTATCTCCAAAGTATAGTCTAAAAGCAAAGGGATCGCATAGTTGCTCAAATTGGCATTTTTACAACCTAGCCTTCATAAGTCATGGAATTGAGTATAGAAGTTGGGACATTGTGCTACAGTTGGACAAGACATTGGTGAGGCTGCACTTGGGATATTGTATTCAGTTTTGGTAACCCTGCCATAAGTAAGATGCCATTAAGCTGGAAAGAATGCTGAGTAGATAAATGAAGGAGCGCCAGGTCTCGAGGACTTGAGCTACACAGAGAGGTATGGCAGGCTAGGACTATATTCCGTTAAGCGCAGGAAGCTTAACGATGACTTTGCAGAGTTGTATAAAATCACGAGGGGAATAAATAGGGTGAATGCACAGTGTCCTTTTCCCATGGTAGGGAAAGTAAGAACTAAAGTGAGAGTGGAAAGATTTAATAGAAACATTTTCACACTGAAAATGGTGGGAATGCCAGAGGAAGTAGTTGAGGCAGGTTCAATAACAGCAGTTAATATAAACTTGGACAGGTAAATGGCTAGGGAAGGTTTAGTGGGAGATAGGCCAAATGGGCTTAGCTTAGATAAGGCATCCTGGTCGGCATGTACAAATTGGGCCAAAGGCTCAATATGATGTTTGACTATAATTCTAAAGCTCATAATACAACATAACTTTCATTAGCAACTAAGACCCAGCCTAATGACAAACACCAAAGTAAATATGACCTGGCCAATTTACATTACGGTTGAACAAATTATTTGTTCGATCACTTGCGGCTACTGTTGCCAAAAATTGAATACAATATAAAGCCACATGAAGATCAAAAGCAAACACCTTTCCCTATGTACCAATCCCACTCATCGCAAACTCCATTCTCTGTAAAGCTAATGAATTAAGTTTTTCTGTAGAAGGTCAATCGATTTTAAGGAGCAATTTTAAAAAGTGCTGGAGTTGACACCAAATTAGTCATCCAAGTGTAAAAACAGTCAGGCTCTTACCGATCAGGATCATGGTGTCCCACACAGACATGCATTAGTGCATTGCAAACAAAACTGTAGCGATTGGCTGGATTGTCATTCAGGATTTTTCCAAGCATGGAATAGCTAAAGTTGTGTGCAGAAGGGTTTTCAATGGCATCGATCATGAACTCGGGTTCCCAGAGCATGTTGGAATCAGAAGGATCAATATTGCTGTAGATGGTATTCTTGACTTTGGAGCAGGCATCACTAAAAATAAGTTAATTGGCAGCAATTTTGAATTTAATCAAAACCTATTTCAAGATTTGTCAAAACTGGCAAGCAAATACCACAATCTAAAATTCATGCAAATAGGTGTCGCCAAGGTCTTTATTTGACAAACATAACTATTCCTTTGCTGATGGGGCGGCTCATCTTTGCAGCACAACAAGCTTGAATATTATACACACAATAAATAAGCATTTTTAAACCCTGAAGGAATTTAATGCATTAATTCCAAAATGTTTCTCAGTACATTAAATGTGTGATAACATAAGAGTCCATCTTATAATGGATTTTATGTAATCAATTGATGCAATAGACTCGATGGCCCACCTGTGGACTTTTCTAGTTCAATGCAGCCTAAGGCTTTAAACAGATATCAGCATGCAATAACTCCAGAAATATCTAGGAGCCAACCAATCAAAGTTCAAACATGAGTTCAAGGAAAATATCACCCCATCCAGACCTTGAAAATCCCTCTCCCAGTCTTTCCATCAAATAACAAGCAATATTTGGCAGTAATCTTCCCACATACTTGATCTGTAATACATCCATAATTCTTACCCAAAGAGCTCGCCAAACTTGCTCTTTAAGTGGCTGCAAGAGGTGTAGAGATCATAGAGGTAGGCAAGGATACAACGCTCTGCAGAGGAGCAGTCTGCTGGGTTTACTCCATGTTTCACCACACCACACAAACTGAAAATAAAAACAAAACCACTTACAGTTCTATTTTCATGGAAACATTTTCTTTGGAGATGAAATATCTAGCAGCCCAGAAAGTCTATCTATCTTTCATGCAGCAGGATGGTTAAAGACATCATGGTACATTTTGGCCAGTAATGATTTGGAACTTTATTTGTGCGAAAATCAGAATATTTAGATTTCTGTATTACATTTCCATTAAAACATTTAAAAATTACTTCAAAAAATGCATCAGACAGCATCTCGATTCTGATAGTGTTAATCTTCACCTGAATATGGTAATTTAGTTTCTAAGACATTCCAATCAAAACTGCAAAACGTTTTTAACTATTGTGTAAACTGATGCATAATAGTATTAAACTACCTAAACCAGGGGTCGGCAACCTGCGGCTCCCGGGCCGAATGCGGCCCGTGACCCGAAATCATCCGGCCAGCAGGCGGGGGGGTCGGTCCCCGTTATTGCGGAGCCGGCGAGCGCAGCCGAGTGCCGAGCTCTGGCTGTGCCGCATCCTGCGCAAAGCCGCCAGCACGGCGGCGCACCTTCTGTGCCTGGGCTTCACTGTCGGGATTGGGGCTGTCAATAGGCCGGGGACGAGTGAGTATGAGTATTTGAGCCAACGCCTTCAGGACAGAGCCAAGGCAATGCTCCGCAGGTACGCCACGTTCGTGAGCGCCCGTAACTGGGGGCCAGTGCTGCGGGTGGTGTCCTCGAAGGGGCGAGATCTATGTGAACACGTGATCTGATGCCTGCCATCCGGGGCGAGATGGGGGTGGGATCCATGTGTACACGTGATAGATGTGGCCCGCCATCCGCTAACAGACATGCGTCCTGGCCCCTATACAGAACAAGGTTGCCGACCCCGACTTAAACCAACAGCAGTACATGTGTAAGTAATTTACTGTTCTATGATGTTTTCCAATCACACTTGCACCCCTATCCAAAAAATCCTGACAGCAAAATACACAGAGACTCCGAAAAGCACCTGAAGCCATATTCATATTGTCTCCTATATTCATATTTATTTTCCTTAAAACTCTTTGTTCAGAGGCAATGCTCATTCCTATGTCAGAGGAATGTAATTGTATGTTCTCAAATTGTTACACATTTTACATAGAACATGTTCTATGAATATGTTTTCTGGGCAGTTCAAGATTAACCAAGAGAATTTCATATAAATTGCATTCAACCCAACATTTACAGTGCAACATACTTCTCCCTCTACTTTTGATCCCTCCTAAAGCAAATATCCAATCCTCCAATTTGAAATGGTGTCTGATAAATTACCGACAAAGCATACCTTCATAAAACACTTAAAATTCTCTCAAAAATGTTCAGAAATAGTCAATAAATCTCACCCCTCAAATACTTGTGCGGTCTGATCAGGATTGAGAATAAGGCAGGAATGGTAGCGCCGCAGGACTGCCACAATGCACAGGCACAAACCTGTTGTGTAACTGCCAACTAGACTGGATGACTTCAGGAGCAACTCTGCTTCCACAACACTCAATTCGTTCAGCAACTGCAAAGAAGCACTCAGAAGAATCAAACATAAAATATGAATAACATTCATGGTACATCATAATTAAATAACATAGCAATCCCAATAGAATGTTCAGATCTCTGGTGCAAATTGCATGACTTCATGCGCACTCCATTACTTATTCTCTTCAGCAGATGACTCTGGAGAAAAATAACTGCAGCACCTTCATTGGATATAAATATTTTTTGATAAATACCACAGCACCTCGGTTTGCAGTGTCAAGTATATTCCTAGTGTGGAACTGTTGGGGAGATGGCGCCCGTATAGCGGATAAAAACAGACTGGACAAACTAATCAGGAAGGCCGGCTCAGTGGTCGGGGCTGAGCAACGAACGGTCCAGCAGGTGGCAGAGGCCAGAACTCTAAATAAACTAGGTTCTATAATGACAAACCCCACTCACCCACTCCATGCCCTGAAGGTGATCAAGAGCAGCATCTTCAGTCAGAGGCTGATTGCACCAATGTGCAAAACGGAGAGATACAGGAAGTCCTGTTTACCAGCTGCTATAAGACTTTATAATGCGCATAAATAATTGCACTTTTTTAAAATTAATTGTATTTTAACTTGTATTTTAACGTATTTTAACTTGTTAAGTATGGAAGCAATTTAAGGAAATGTGTGGTGTTATGTTTGTCTTGAAGCTGTCGTGGCACTGTAATTTCCTGAAAAGGATTATTAAAGGTATAATCTAATCTAATCTAATCTAAAAAAAAAAATCTAAAATATACAGACCAATGTTTCTTCATCTCAATTCAAAGCTACGTAACTGATATGGTGCTATGGACCTCACAAGCTTTGAGGTACTGAAGGTGGGCTGGAGTTACTGGGGAATATCAGGTATAATACCAATTCCATATACTTATTCCAAGAATAACATGATCAGAACATAATCAAACTCCACTGCGATGATCTTCAGTGAAGAACAGCCTGTCAGCACTAACCAACTGTGATCATAAATGGGCAAGTGCATCAAGCAGGAGTGAACTGCTGATGCTTACAGAATTGTAAACCAGCCACATTTAGCCCCTTCCAGAGAAGAAAAACAAAGAGGCAATAAATAAACAAGTTAATCCAGTTTCACATATAAATAAATCATTCCAAGAATGTAAAGGAAATATCTGCTTTGATCATCACTATGTTAGTTCAAGCCACACGAGACAGAGGAAACAGACTAGTACCTGAATAGCAAAATCTATTAATCCACTGATATTAAGGGAATATTCCATCAGATCGAAAATAAACTGAATGTGCTGAACGAGAGGCAGATGATAGGACATTCCCAAGGCAAAACTAGTGATCTGTTCTAACACATTCCGTGATACCTGTCACAATAGAACAAACAAGAATAGTTAATGAACAAAATTATTAACATGATCTCATGGAAAGATGTAACAGGAGCTACATGGCAAAACAAATGCAACAATTAACGTGTAATTTTTTTCAAAAGTTCAAAGCCAGTGATTCAAATGCCATCTAATTATTTTTGCATCAACAGAATGTTTTTTTTTAAGATCAAGCAAACTCAGACATCATGCTTCTAATGAAGGGCACAGTACGGTTCAGTGAAGCAAGACAAGATAAAGACTACCCGATGATATTAGCCCAGGTAATACATGATACATCTTTAATAGTTTTCTTACATCATTTTAAATTTCTCACAAATAGATGGAGCAAATCTGTCAATTCTTACAATTAATCTAACCCTCACCTGAGAGGTAACTTGGTGCTGATCAAAATGTGAAAGATGCTGAAATTTGGCAAATATATCCTCAGCTGTAGGAAATGCTTCTGGTTTATTTTTCTTTCGCTTCTGTCCTTCCTCCCCACCTATACAAAGATGTTTTTTTAATCAACTGTTGCAACAAAAGCTTTGCACTGTAACTCGGTACACGTCACAATAAACTAAACTCAAAACTCAAACCATACATGATCATGACAACAGAAAGATGATGAAAAGACAATACATTCTCTCAAACTAGCTCAAAACATTTACTTTTTGTTTGCTATTTTTCAATAACTTCACATTACCCAAGTAATACTATATCTCCCACCACATTGTCCACTTTGATCAGATTGTATCCAGAAGCAAATTTTATGCAGCTATCCATCCTGCAAACACATTTATGTCACCTCTAATCCCAAAGAGTTGCATTTTAATTAATCACCTCATCTGTGGCAAGCAAAAAAAAAGTCTTATTTCGTGAATGAGGGGGTCAAATTGAATGGACGCAATGAAAAAAGACGAGACAAACCAGGTGGCTTTCACAATCAGACAAAAATGCCAGTGACTATAAAAGATACAGTTTAGTCATAGCAGCGAGTTATATTGTGAGGCATTGCACTTTCTATTTATGAAATTAAATAGTATGCTTTCAATGCATACCAAATTATATTAAAATACTGTTTCTAGATAAAGTATTCACCTTATTCATTATTGAATATATAAATATTAAATGTTGAATATTGACATTTAAAATTAATTGTGAAGTCTCAGGAGGATGAGTCAACAGAGGTAAACAATCTGATTGCTACGAGCATAGCCAGATCTTTGTTTAATTAGGCACCTTAAGGATGGACGAGATCGATATAAAAACAAAAAAATACTTGGATTAATGATGGTTTAAAAATCCCAAACCATGACAAGAGTTAAAATCGTAACTCAAATGCTATCTAATTATGTTTGCAGCAACAGAATGTTTTTTTTTTTTAAGATCAAGCAAACTCAGACCCCATGCTTCTAATGAAGGGCCACAGTACGGTTCAATGAAGCAAGAAAAGATGAAGTCTGCCCGATGATACTCAGGAAGTCAAAAGGGACTAACCAAAGTTTTATACGACTACAACATTATTCACTTTTTATTTCTTTGTAGTACACAATATTCGTGCCTCAGCAAAGAGTTTGGCAATCAGAGAAAGGACCCTACTTGTATAAAAAGTGACAAATTTTCTACTTTTGCATAAAATCTATGCCAGCACTTCAATGAACAATCATGATTGTTGAGTGTCAGCGATCTTATTTTTCATGTGATACGAAACTGATACTAATGCTTGAATCATCTATGGATCGAAAGAATAGGCGATGTTTCGGGTCGCGACCCTTCTTCAGTCTGAAGAAGAGTCTCGACTCGAAACGTCGACTATTCATTCGCTCCATAGATGCTGCCTCACGCTGAGTTTCTCCAGCATTTTTGTCTCTTCGATTTTTCCAGCATCTGCAGTTCTTTTTTAAATACTAATGCTTGAATCTATGCCTTATGTGACAAATTGTTTGGCTTGTATCATACATGACCCTGAAGTTAATAAAATGGCAAGGTCATGGCAAAGCATAAATCACCACTATCATTCTTCACCTCACCATGTAATTAAAAAGTATAACATTATCAACTGGAGTGTGTGTGGGATTTCAAGTCTAAGGAATACATTTGGATCCCGAGGTTCTGGCTAATGAAGCAACTGATGTTCTCCAATGATTCCACCAGTGAACTGCACACATTACTGCCCTTTGCAGATTCCATTAAGTCCATTACGAATAAAACAAATTTATTGTCTCACAAAAAGCAGCCACCTTCAAGAAGTCAAATTCATCACCCATGAGATCAAGTTATGATATGATATACACCATACCAGGAATCAGGATCCAAAAAAAAAATCCATATGATCCTGCAAATACCGTCAAAGCTGCTTGTGATAAATGTGAATATGGATCTAAGGAATTCACGCATAAAACCTGCAACACTCAGCATCTCACATGCTCTGCTTACCAGTTTCAGCAGTGCTCTTCTTGTTTAAAACCTTCAAGATGTCTTTGGTTATTTTTTTAATTACATGCCGAGCTTCATCTCGTTGCTTGCCAACACCATATAAAACTACCAAGCGCTGATTGCATTCATGACTTGCAGATTCCTCCTGTTTTCATAGATGGAAGGACAAGGGGGGAAAAAAAGAACCAGAAAAACAAATAAAATATGTTGCCAAAATATGTTTTGCTGTATCAACAACAGCCAAATGTTATACCCCATTAACAGATAATTAAATAAATATATTATAAACAATTATCTTCCCAAATATATTTACCCAAACCAGAAAATTCCCAATTAATGTTTTGGGGAGTCATACACACCATGAACCCAAGTGGTGGCGACCAAATTTGTTTTGCAAAAGGCCCTCATAGCCAACAGGATAGCAATAAGATGTTTGTATCCTTAGATATGCATTAATTTGCCTGAGATACTATTCCAAGTCGATCCCTTAAATTATGTTATGAGTTCCCACACTTAGTGGATACCTTCTATAACCTTCAATTTAATCTATCTATCTATCAGGCATTAAAGACAAGTCAGATTATGCACAATGTAATTTTATCAGCATTTAGAATCATTACTGTGGCTGGGAGATAAACAATATTGTTTAGTAAAGGGCTAAAAAGTCAAATGTGATAAGTACTATGCTGAAGGCTGAACGGATAAAGAACCAGTTGTATTATATAGCATCATTAATAAGCAAAATATCTGAAGCCAAGCCATAACAACATCATACAAAATTTGACTGTCAAATCACGAGGCATTGGGGCATATTAAAAGTTTGTTCAAAAGAGATGGACTACAGTATTTTTTTTAATAATGCTACAGGCAGTAAGCATTATGGGATTAAATTCCACAGCTCAGGAACTCAGCTGCTGAAGTAACAAGTGAGGTGGGAGATTGCAACCTTTACGTGGTCCACCCTGTTTCGACGAATGCAATCGACTTGGCGTGCACAAACAGAAGATCAAACAGAACAGGTTGTCCTACAACTTTAGACTGTGCACGCCATCCGCAAGAAGAGAAGAAGTAACAAGTACCTTTGGTGGAGAAATTAAAATGGGGGATGGTGAAGAGAATTAGAAGACTTTCCCAGAGTTATAGGACTGGGGAAAATTGTAAGCAAAGAGTAATAAAGTCATGTGAGGTAAGGTGTGAAGACACAGGTAGGAGTTCTAAAATCAAATGCCATTGCAGATTAGCATTGAACAGATCTGATTGGAAAATATGCTTTGATCCTTCTTCTGGTATGGTACAAGCACCTTACAGATCAAAGAGTAGAAAATTCAATCAATGTTATTAAATTGATATTTATTATGATATTGCAGTAATTGCCATCCAAGCTAAAGACAAACAAAAAAGATTCCCATTCTTCATCGGTTTCAAGTGATCTGCTGGAACATACGCAGGAAAGGACACAGTAGAAAAGGATCAAGCTTGGTTATAACTATTGATTTGCCCAAGAACTTTAGCTGGTGTCTTATGAAGAATGGCTAGTTGGATCACAACTGAAATCTCATCAGAAGTAGTCGTATACAAACTTTTCCGCTCACTATTCAGCTATTCTCCAATTAGGTTCCTTGGCAAAAGCCGTCAACCAAATACAACCAGTTCTGACCAAATAAAATGCAGCAGATGTTGGAAATGTGAAAAAAAAAAAAAATTACTCCAGGTCTGGCAGCAGTAAGATTAACTTGGTTTCTTTCTTCACAGATGTTAACTCACCTGATAATTTCCTTTTCAGGAGATTCTCTGCTTGGTTTTATATGGTTCTATCCACTCACATCTCAATCCTCTAACAACAGGCATTCCTGCATCCCTAATCTATTAGAACCCCTAGCATGCCAGGTTAGATGAGACACATTAGTTGTCAAAAATGTACACAGATTATTTTCAAAGAAGGATTCAAAACTACACCCACAAAAATAATCATTCTTTTAAAATTATATAACTGACGGTATAAAAATGGATGACCTGAACAGAAGCAAAACTGTATAAAATAGAATTGCAGCAAAATGTTTAGTGCTGAAACCCTCCTGGCAATAGGAGTTTCTACAGAATATTTTAGGTAAGCATACAAGTGCCCCCAATGACTGAATAAACTCTAGCAAGTTACCACAGATTCGGACATATCTGTCTATATCCTGGTCAATGGACTTTTAAACACTGTTTTACGAAAACTATAACAAATTGCTTCAAAATGTTCAACAAAAACAATTATCCTAGAACCTCACCTGAGGGATGGGGAAGTGTGTTGCATATTGTATGTGCCTGGATTGTTCATATGGTGAAGGAAACGCATCATTCATTTTTTCTTTCTGTAATAATTTCATGTCTTTTTCTGAGGCAGGTTTTTCTGGAGATGGGCTCGCTTTGGATTCACAGTGCATCGGAGGAGAAAACACCTATAAATTGATGAGATGAAAAATAATCAATTCAATGAAAACCTGAACAGATGTAGAGCACAATGTTAAATAATTGAATTCCAACTTCAAGAACTGTCCTTCCTTTATCTTATTCCCCTCCTCCCCACATCACACACGCCCAAATGCATCCCAAAAGTCATCCACAATTCTTGATTCTTATTGTTTTCCGGTGACTCCTACCTATCTGTGATATTCTCACTGTCAAACAGTGATCATATTCATTGTTTAAACTCCTACATGGAGAATACGTAACTGAATTAAATAGTTCAGATTTGTGACAGCATTGAATAGAAGAAAATATTTGCAAAGGAAGAAGAACCAAAAGAAAATATATAGATAGAAATAGGGGGAAATATTAACATTTCTAATCGGGTAGCTTTGAGCTCGGTTTCAACATCAGTATCCACCAATCTCTATCAACAGAATCAATACAAATAACAATTGAGCAGCCACAGGAGAGATCAGAAATCAAATTTCAATGCAGTAAATTTATTATGTACTAAAAAGGTTTCATTAAACTGCCTGAGAATCTAGTTTTATGATTGCTGATTATTGATCCATTTGTGCAAGATTTCATGAAAGAATTGATCGATTTCCCATCAATGCAGACCTGCAGCTATATGTCACTATCACTGTAATCTCATTACTACATCTGCCTAGCAGTGAAGCACGCTCCACTGAGAATCTCACATAGTAGCTTTAACTTTATGTCCAAGTTCAAACAGTTGCACCTACTTATGTTGGAGATGGTACTGATATAGTAAAGTACACAGCACCCAAGCTCTTAATACTTTTACATCAATATAGAATAATTAATCTCTATTGCAGCGCATTTTCATAAAACCTTGATTGAGTTTGGAATTTCCATGCTGTCCTTCATCAATTCAATAATTAAATGATTATGTGTAATTAAACAATTAAACTGGCATGAATGGCAGTACATTATAAACTGAACAAATGCACCAAGAAACTACACATCTTTTTTTCCAAACAAAGGACAAAATAAATGAATTAAACTCCCATAAAATCCATAATCATGCATTTCCCAAACAAGGACCGGAGGCAAGAAGAATGAAACAAGGAAAATAGTGAATAATATAAAATTACGTGGGAGAAACTAGTAATAAAATTTACTTACAGTAAAATCAGCACTAAAATCATTTTTAAAGTCATTCTTTTCCACATCTTCAAAAATAGCACTTGAGTTGTGATCTATGTCAATACTTTCTGGTAAGCCTGTATCCTGAAAGAAAACACATTTATAGTTAATAGCAGAATTACCCAGATGTTCTAAATCTGCAGCACAAGATACTGCAAGGCATTTGCAATTACAACTGATCTGTTATTGTGCCCATTGATTCATCAATGAAAGTGTTCTGTAAATGCACCAAGCTAGGAGGCCGAATACTTTCCTTGTCTGGCCACCAATTTACATCAGCCAAAGTTCCTATAGGCACAGTCCTATTCAATTGAATTCGGCCAAACTCACTTAAGAAAAGATCTATGTGTTTATTTATAACAGGAGGGCTGCACCATGGCGCAGCAGTAGAGTTGCTGCCTAACAGCACTGGAGACCTGGGTTTGATCCAGACTATGGCACCCAGAGTTTGTATGTTCTCCCCATGCCCTTCGTGGGTTTTCTCCAAGATCTACAGTTTCCTCCCACACTCCAAAGATGTACAGGTTTGTAGGTTAATTGGTTTGGTATAAATGTAAATTGTCCCTGGTGCGTGTAGAATAGTGTTAATATGTGTGGATCGCAGGTCGGTGCAGACTCGGTGGGCAGAAGAGCCTGTTTCCGCGTTGTAAGAATAAACTAAACTAAATTAAAACATTTATTTATTTTTGAACTTTAGTTTAATTAGCTTTAATATTTTAATACATGTCAATTGTCTGATGAAATTTGATTTTTATTGAAAAATGTTTCTGATCATCTACATGTCTTAGACAGTAATCTGAGGTACTGGTCGAACGCTGCAGTGAAGTACTGAGAGGTGATTCCTGACATGAAGGAAGTGATCCACATTGGCTGCAGCCAAACCTTAGGCTTATCAAAATCAACTGTTTGGAACATCATTAAGAAGAAAGAGAGCACTGGTGAGTTTACTAATCTCAAAGTGACTGGCAGGCCAAGGAAGACCTCCACAGCTGATGACAGAAGAATTCTCTCTATAATAAAGAAAAATTCCCAAACACCTGTCCGACAGATGAGAAACACTCTTCAGGAGTCAGGTGTGGATTTGTCAATGACCACTGTCTGCAGAAGACTTCATGAACAGAAACACAGAGGTTACACTGCAAGATGCAAACCGCAGCTTAGCCACAAAAATAGGATGACAAGGTTACAGTTTGCCAAGAAGTACTTAAAAGAGCAACCACAGTTCTGGAAAAAGGTCTTGTGGACAGATGAGATGAAGATTAAATTGTATCAGAGTGATGGCAAGAGCAAAGTATGGAGGAGAGAAGGAACTGCCCAAGATCCATAGCATACCACCTCATCTGTGGGCATGTATGGCTGCTGAAGGTACTGGCTCACATAATGTCATTGATGATACAACTGCTGATGGTAGTAGCATAATGAATTCTGAGGTGTATAGCTGCATCTTATCAGCTCAAGTTCAAACAAATGCCCCAAAACCCATTCGCCAGCGGTTCATTCTACAGCAAGACAATTATCCCAAACATAATGCTGAAGCAACAAGGGAGTTTTTCAAAGCTAAAAAATGGTCAATTTTTGAGTGGCTGTCAATCACCCAATCTGAACCCAATTGAGCATGCCTTTTATATGCTAAAGGGAAAACTGAAGGGGACTAGCCTCCAAAACAAGCAAAAGCTAAAGATGGCTGCAATACAGGCCTGGCAGAGCATCACCAGAGAAGACACCCATAAACTGGTGATGTCCATGAATCACAAAATTCAAGCAGTCATTGCATGCAAAGGATATGCAACAAAATACTAAACATGACTACTTTCATTTACATGACATTGCTGTGTCCCAAACATTGTGGTGCCCAGAAATGGGGGGACTATGTATAAACACTGCTGTAATTTCTACATGGTGAAACCAAAATGTGTAAAAAATGCCTTTATTAAAATCTGACAATGTGCACTTTAACCACATGATTTTTTTCTATTATAAATCTCAAATTGTGGAGTACAGAGGCAAATAAATAAATGATGGGTCGGTGTCCCAAACATTATGGAGGGCACCTTATCTTCCAGTTGAAGACACCTGATTGCAGATGTTGGAATCTGAGGAGAAAAAAATAACCGTTGGAGCAGCTCAGTGAGCTGAGCAGCACCTGTGGGAGGAAAGGAATGGTCAGCATTTCAGGTTAAGACCCTGAATTAGGACTGCGAGCGAAGAGGGAAGAGAGACGGTATAAAGGGAGGAGGGGTAAAATGGACCCAGTAGATGATATTCACCACAAACAGCCAAGGAAGTTTTAAGCAGCATCATAAACCAATTACATTCCCAATGGCTATGACTTAATCGATCATGAATGATTAAGGAAAATCCTTAAATTTAGCTAGCTCCAATGATCATTTACCACCCTCCTGTTATTTTACAAAGGAACTGCATGCTGTGTTCCACAAGGCAAAGCAAGTACTGGTCCAACTGAGTGCAGGCAGGGGTTAAGCCATGGGAGTAATCCATGATTCAATCTCCCCTACTGCAAATTTTACCTCATATCATACTTAAAACATAACAACTCCTCTTGGTATCATCCATTGCTGCACCAAGAAAAATAACGGGCAAAAGCAATATTAAACAAAATTAAAGAGAATGACTAAAATTGGGGCTAAGTATCAAATGTCTTAGTGGCAGGAGCATTATCAACTGCACCAAGCTTAGTCACGTGAAAAGTAGGGACATTTTTTATTTTTTATTTAACATTTATAAGGATCAGAATTCAAATAATAGCATCAGTTTTACCAGGATGGGAAGGATACAATGCCTGTGATATAAGCAGATATCTGCTGCATTACAACATAATACCATAACGTTGCAATTATCTTGTTGAAAATGCAGCATTACTCTTTATGGTAGAAATACGATATTCTTTGAAGCCAGCAAGGTAATAACACTGGAAATATTACTCAAAATTTGATTGCTGCACTAGGACTGCAGAAGCAACCCAGATCAGTACAATCACTCACATTACCAACTATTAATCATGAAAAAATATAAAGCTATTTATATGACAGACACACTGAAATAGAAAAGGCGCCTTTGGTATGACAGGCCTACCAGGAAATAATGGGGATACCAGAAAATATATTTTACAAACGGATTATACATTCCCACTCTCCCGAAACTTTGGGCCTCACTCACCCAAACCCGCAACGGACCTGAACTCTACTTCCATCTTATAAATTTCCATCTGCTCTGTTCCAGCTCCAAAATACCATTACAGTTTACCGCTGTTAGGGGAAGACATTAGCACCTCAGTACAGTTCAATTTTGAGTAAACTGACAGGAAGAATTCTGGAAGGAAAAATGTTTAGTCACGGGAAAGGTGCACAATCAGCCATGTGCGTATGCAGAATTTTTTTTTTTTTAATCAATTAATTGATTTTTTTTTAATTTCTGCATACGCACATCTTTGTTTGATTGGATTTGTCTCTATTTCAAAGTTTAAAAGGTGTTTTAAAAAATGGGAAACCAGCAAATTATCAGATGACATCACATCCAGATTTATAAATTAAATTTAAGACATGAAATGAAGATTGACGGAAATAAGGAATTCTTTAATTGAGAATGAATTAAGATCTACTTCTGTAGATACAATTGATTGTAACAGGAATGCTTGAAATAGACAAATTTGAGGTATGAGAGGTGGGTATTTAGTGAGTATACTGTGGTTAGATGGTTTACATAATCAAGTGTCAATAAAAGCGTTCAACATATTTGAAATCATTCGAGCTAATTGTTCTACATTTTGTTTCTGAACTTGTTTTGCAAATTCAAAATCATATATTAGCTATAAAAAACTTTCAGGGGTGTTTAATAAATGGTAATCACATAAACAAACCAAACAATGTATCTACGATACATGGACAGTCTATTCAAACCACAAAAGAAAAATAAAGCTATGCATGATCATCATCTCTCCTTCCACAGGGAGGTGGCCTGCTTGATTAAATGCTGATTGCTCACTGAACAAACAGATGTATCAGTGTCTCAGAGTACTATCATGTTTCTTAGGCTTTTCTTATGCCAATCCAAACTGATGTATTTTCCATCAGCCCCATTTAAGAGTTTCAAACCTCAGATAGCACAATGACAAGGGACTGGTTAAATGCCACCTATTAACTTGGCATTCTCAGTCTCCACCATGATGGATACAGATATCAAACTGCGTACATGAGCAACAAAATGTTCTAATGTCCAACTGACTATTCCCAGTCAGTGACACTTTGCTCAACACCTAGACTATGACCCAAAGGAAAGCTCAGTGTTGAAGATAGTGTAATTTCCAAAACTACTCCCGGTTTCTCTTTTACCTCAAGTTTCACACTATTATTTCCTTCCTGTTCTTTTCGATCCTGCTCTTCCACGGCATCATCAACAGGTGAGCGTGGTCTGGGTGCATGCTGCTCTGATGACAGATCTCCTCGGGATATCAGTGTGCACATATAGACATTGTGTGAGAAAACATCATGGCGAATCAGCTCACAGAACAGGAGGACCAAGTTGGCAAATTCAGCCTTCTCACTTTCACTACTTGGATCAGCTGAAAGATAATTACAGAAAGGTCAATGGCAGTCACACAGATCATTAAATTGAGTCCTAACCAAGCATGCCCAGATTACACCTTTTGAAATGTATGCGTCTTTCCGAATTATGGAGAGAAGGGGGAGAGAGTGGGAGATGATACAATGGATAGACAGATTACAGAAATCACTGCGGCGACCTAATCCGCAGAACACGAGGCCACACACACATACACACACATGGAATACATGCTGAAAAAATTTCCGCGACCTAGCTGAGGCCACGCGTATTCGGCAACTTCCCTCGAGCCTGAAGGAGAGTTCCAGTGACCTCATAGACATCCGAAGGACGTGTCGATCATGCTGCGAGTTTGAGTCGAGGGCAAATTCTTCTAAACTCGCAGATTAGGTCGCCGCAGTGGGACAGCCCCTTAACATATATGTTTGTTGTCACAGAGATGTGGTTGTTGCTTAAGTGGGAATGGGACAATTGAAAAGGCTTGGAAAAAATCTGCGTATGCAGGAATTCACAAGCACCTTTACAGAGAGTGGAAACTTCTGTAATTTCTATCTCTCTGAAAACTCTACTCTAGCAGTGGCAAAGGAGTGATTTTAAAAACGTTGGTCCCAAAATGTGTTTACATATTGTGCCAAGAAAAAAGTGCTGCCAAAACATTGAAGCTGTTGACAATTCTGTAATCTTTTGTTTAAACCAGGCTGGTCTGTGCTGAACAATTTTGAACTTGAATCACACAGAACTTCGATCTCAGACGTATTCCCAAGTCACAGGAATGGAAATAAGAGCTTTAAAAGTGCCCGTTGATTGGGGAGGAAGATCACACCTACTACAAAGCAGTCTCAGAGTGGATATCCACATGTTATGGGATAATGTTATGAAAGTTACACAAGAGAGGCACACTTATTAAAACCAGTAAAATAGTTCCTCCACTTCTTTTCCTCGTTTCAGTCTTGTCACTAACTGAAGGTCAAACGTTGATATGAATGTATGGATGGTTGCAAGTATATCTGAATTTTTATACTACTGGGTGGCGCCGTTAGCGATGGCAGCCTCACTAATGGTCTGTCTGTCTTTTCGCCTTTTTTGTTATTTTTGGTGTGTTTTAAAAGTATGTGTTAATGTCCTCTGGTTTGTTTTATGTGGGGGCTGGAGGAGGGGGTCGGGGGAAACGTTTTCTGAATCTCTTACCTTGCCGGAGATGCGATTGTTTTCCAGATCGTATCTCCGGTCGCTCTGCGGCCTAACATCATGGAGCTGGAGGCCTTGTTCGAGACTGACTTTCAGCTCCACTGTTGGGCCATGGACTTAACACTGGAGCCTGCGATCCCTTGCCTGGGATTTACACTCCAACTTGCCCGTGAATTACAGGGAATGCAGGGAATGGACAATTACTCGCCCGTGAATTTCACCATCGAGGAGTTCGCAGTCTCGGGTAGAGACTGATGTCAGGAAGCTCCAAAGTTGCAGGAGGGTCCACTGGCCCCGACCCGGGGTCCGATCGCTCAGTGCGTGGAACTGAGATTCCCCCCCATGCGGGAGCTTCATCGCCCCGACGCGGGGGGCCCGACTGCCGGCTACGGGAGCCAAGATCATCCGGTCAACTGAAGTTTAGAGGCCCCCGACCGCGAGAGAACAAAGAAGGGAAGAGATTGAACTTTTTTTTCGCCTTCCATCACAGTGAGGAATGTGGAGGAGTAGTTGTGGTGGATGTTTATGTTAAAATGTATTTTGTGTATCTTGTTGCTTTTTATTGGTATGACCATATGGCAAACCAAATTCTTCGTATGGTGCAAAACATACTTGGCTAATAAAGTATGATTATGATTTTTCATTCACCTTCACTCTTGATCTTAGTTATCCGTATGGTTCTCCAAACTTGACAAAACATTGCTGGAGTAAAACCATAAGCAAAGTGACTATACTGCTACGACACTACCTTATGTAGGCAAATGCAGTAATTAATGCAATTAGCAATAATTCAGTCTTACGCTGTATCTTGATTACGCAGTTAAATATGCGTCAAACAGATTGTGAGTGACAATGCTGTCAGACAATATCTAAAAACAGAAAAGCTATGCATTAATAACCACCAAATACCTTCAAAAAAACCTTGCTTCAGACTCGCTACCCTACTAAATCAGACATAATAGACTGAACCTCATCAGGTAACTCAGTAAACCACTTAATGTTCAAAATGTGTGCACAACTTCAAATCAAGCCAGCAATAAAATGTTCCTCAATGCCTTATCAACATGTCAAATTAACTATATCTCACAGCTACTCAAACAATGTCAAACGCTGGAGGGCTTAGCTTTAAGGTCGGAGGGGAAAAGGTTAAAGGAGATGAGCAGGAAAGTTTATTTTACAAAGAGCGTGGGACAGCCTGCCATGGGTAATGGTGGTAGCAGTATACGATTGTGAGGTTTCATACACTTTTAGATAGGCACAGGGATATGCAGAGAATGGACAGATTTGGATCACGCACAGGCAGAATGGATTGGTTTAATTTCACATCATGCTCAGCACAGTCATTGTGGGCCAAAGGGTCTGATCCCGTGTTGTAATGTTCTATGTTCTATTTATACCTCTAGGTTCAAAAGCTGCTCAGTTTGAGATTCAGCGAACTTTTGCGCCTACGATTTAAACCAATGGTCCACTAAGGGGGCTCTTGCATCATCATACGGCGACATGGTTTCCCACTGTATTAACATTAATGAAAATTTGGCAAATACATCCAATTTAATCAAATAGTCGCAAATGAACTGAAAAATGTAAGGGGCCTGCTTCCTATTTTTCAATCCGGTGGGCGGCGCGACTCTTGTCAGCAGCGGCCTCTGCAGTCCGTCTGTCTTTTTATTGTTTTCTGTCTTGTTTCTATGTAGTTTTTATTGTTTTTTTTTGTCGGGGTATGTGTGTGTGTGGGGGGGGGGGACCTTTAAGGTCTTTCCCCTGCACGGGAGACCCGACCTTTTCTTTGTCGGGTCTCCGTTGTCGTTGGGGCTGCAACGTGGAGCGGCCTCCAACAGGAATGACCTGGGGCTCCAGTCGCGGAGCTGCGGATCTACTCACCATCACGGAGCTGGCCGAGTCTGGAGCGGGTGTAGCTGTGGTGGAGCGCTGCTGTGACCCGACACCCGGAGATTTGGAAGCTCCTACCGCAGGTCTGTGGACAGTAATACCGGGAGCCCGCGGGTCCCTGGTGGGAGACCGCTTTTCGGGGCTTCCACAACGGCGACTTCTCCCGCCCGAGTTGCGGGGTTGAAGATTACCTGGAGCGGGGCCTACATCACCGCCCTGCGCGGCTTGGAATGGCCGCGGGACTTTGTGAGCGCCCGCCGGGGCTCCAACACCAAGAGCCCGCCGGGGGATCCAACACCAAGACCCGGTGCGTGGCCTTGCATCACCCGGCGTGGCTTTAAAGTTAATGTTTAATGTTAATGTAAACCATATTGTTTGTTTTGTTTTTGTTTTTGTCTTTTGTTTTTACCTTGTTTGGGATGTGTTTATCTTGTGTGGGACTAAAGATGGAAATTAGCCACTGGCTACAATCTTGCATATTACATGCAAATGTTTTATTAATATGCACTGTCCCTAATAAAATCAATTCAATTCAATTCAATTCAATGGCTGCGGGACATTTAACATCGCCCGCCGGGGGCTTTGACTGTCTTTGACTCTGTCTTTGACTCTGTCTTTGACTCTGACATGGGGGGGAGAGGGGAGTGCAGGGGAGAGATATGTTTTTGTTTTTTTTTTCCCCTTCCTTCACAGTGAGGAGAAGATGCGCTGTGAAGGATGTTTGTGTAAATTGTGTTGGGTCTTGGGTCTTTTTTGTTTTGTATGTATGGCTGCAGAAACGGCATTTCTGACAAATGACAAATAAATGTATTGTATTGTATTGTAAAAAAGAGGATTGAATTAAAATGTTTAATATCCTAAAACTCCCCTCTTTGACTGTTCTGGTGAATAGATATTTTAAATCAATCATGGATGAGACCGTCAGTATTGTGGCTATTTCTTGTATCACAGAAATAAAAATGGGGCAGGAGAAGCTCATTTAACCCATTGTGTCTTATTGTTAAATGTGTCTGCGAGTTAAAGCATCTGGGTGAAAACAGAGTTAAAAGGCACAACAATAAAAGTCCAAATCTTGCCACTGGCTCAAGTTCAAACCTACATGAATGCACAGCCAAGTATAACCATATTACATCTTACTGTTGAACAATGAGCTTCTGCTTATGCATTCTCTTTCCACTCCCCAGTTCTGCTCTGCCCACACTGCACAAATATATCACCAATTTTCATAATCAAAATATAGCATGTGACATACTGTGCTGAAAATACCAGACCCCCAAGGAGCAATATTACAGTTATTTTGCAGTAAGACTGATCTTTGAGACTTGCCCTGAAAACACTTACTCAGCATAGGAGCTTGAGTATCCAAGAATTGAAGCAAAACGTCCTGGAAAACAGGGATGCTGGCACTGGTAAGTGAGCCTGAGGAGACAGATCCTTTCTCATCCACCACTTCTGATTCACCACATCTCTAGGTAATGTGCAGAAAGTGACATTTTAGATAAACAAAAATAAATATGCTAATCCACCATGCATTTTCAGACACAAACTCTCAACCAATACAGTTTTACTTCTTCTAAGCATGAACATTACTTTTCTTCCAGTTTCTGCCATCATGTAAAATGTCATATTCTCAGCCAAAGAAGACTCATCCCTAAGCAACGCTTCTTAATTCTCTAAATTCATTTAGTAATTAAACACCCTGATCAGGAAAAAGGAAAAACTTAAACTTATAAAGAACCTTATCATGCCTTCCCAATGTTCCAAAACATTTTTTTTTTAAAGTGGATAACTTATTATGCTTACAAACACTTACACCTATTTGCAGAGAGCAAAGAGCCAGAAATAATGAGTGACTAAATAAATTTTTTTTTTTAAATACTTAAAATACTCAGTATGTTGAAGAAAAAACTGCAGATGCAGGAAAAATCAAAGGTAGACCAAAATGCTGGAGAAACTCAGCTGGTGAGGCAGCATCTATGGAGCGAAGGAATAGGCGATGATTCGGGTCTGAAGAAGGGTCTCGACCCAAAACGTCGCCTACTCCTTCGCTCCATAGATGCTGCCTCACCCGCTGAGTTTCTCCAGCATTTCTGTCTACCTAAAATACTCAGTAGGTCATTTAGTATCTGTGGAGGTAGAAAGAGAATATTGTAAGCTACAGATCCTTTACTAAAATGCTTCTTCCTCTGTTTATTTCATATTTCCAACCTGTTCAGTATTTTGATTTTGTATTATTGATCCAGTAGATACCCTGGTTTTAGCAGTATCAAATGCTGAGGAATGCTTGCCAGGACAACTAATTAGGCAAATGGTGTTGGTTGATTATTCTCACGTGTACAGAGATACGGTGAAAAACTTTGTGTTATCCAGGCAGATCATTGTAAACATGACTGCAATAATACCATATACGAGTACAGCAGGTAGAACAAAAATTGAAAGGGTGCAGTATATAGTGTTACAGCTACAGAGAAAGTACAGATTAAAAATGTGCAAGGGCCATAACAAGATAGATTGGATGAATACGTCCTTCACATTTGGAAGGTCCGAAGGGGTAAAAGGTGTTCTCCTCTGGTCCTCCACTGTCAGTTCCACAAAATTGTTAATTTGCTCAACAATTTCCTTAACCATCCACTTAACATCTTTATTTTATCTAACCTTGTGATATTTCTAATTCATGCATTTCTGTCATTAAATAGCTGAATGTGTTCTCCATTACTGTTAAATATCCTCAGCACCTCATCTGTTCTTTCTTGGTTCACATCCACCATTCTTTATTTTCTCGGTCATTTTTGTTCTAAGCCAAACTGCTCCCCAAGACATTTTTTCTATACTTTCTATACCAAATGCAGTTGGTAACCACTTATCATTTGGGTTTATTTAACAGAGCCCTATATATGTTCTTGCAAAACAACTTCCATTAAACTTCAATTTTCTGAATGACAACCTCACGTTACTCTTAAGGTTCTCAAACAATTTGTTCCTTGAACTCCAAACTCAATGCTTTCAAAAATGGCTGTTCCGATTCCTTCAGTCTGGCTCTCATTCAAGTCAAAATAATTTTGAAAATGCCCAAACTACATTTATTAGTTCTCCAGCCTTCTTCTAAACCTGGCAATTCGTCCTGATGCACCCAGCTATTTATTTCCATTAATGCTCACTCAATTTTCATGGGGCTGTACTCCTGCAGAGGATATTCCTGCCTGGCTACATCTTGTGGACTTCCAAACATTTATCCCCATGCTGGGTTTCTATTAATATGAATTCAATGACACGATGACCATATAAAAATACCATCTGACATGATATGGCACAATGATTAACCAGAGCAGCTGAGCTGGAACACCAAAGATAAAGGTTGTGCTGCACCCGACCCCCACCCTCAACTGAGTCATAAATATCATAATTACTAAGAATTGAACACAAGCTAGCAAAACATTCCATTGATTTACAATTATAGAATGGTTATGGCACAAGGAAAGCCAAATCATTCTGGATGAATTATTTCTCACTTGATTCTACTGAAGGAAAATTGACAGTCATGAATTTCAATGACAAGAAGCATCCGAATGGCAAATATTCTCACCTCAGCCTCAATTTCAGCTTGCCTCTTCTCCAACAGTTTTGCCACAACCATGGCACGATGTCTACCTGAACGTTTGCAGCTCACTGCCCATTCACAAAGCAAAGTCATCACCGCATCATCATCAGGCAACATCTAAATATTGAAAATAAACATAACAAAAATATTGCAGATTTCTTCAAAATACAAAAGAAGGATTATGATACATCACATTCTATCAACTGACATCTATTATAAACCCACTGACTCTCAATTCCCCTACTCTCAATACCTCCTTGTATGCCGCATCTGTGCCCAAGATCAGATTTTCCATTCCAGGACATTCTCATTCTTAGAGAACGGTGGTTCCCCTCTACCATCACAGACGAGGCTCCCACTAAGGTCTCCTCGAAATCCCGCAGCTCCGCTCTTGCTCCCCCTCCCCTCAGTCATAACAGGGACAGAGTCCCCCTAGTCCTCACCTTCCACCCCGTCAGCCAATGCATATAGCACATAATCCTCCGACATTTGCGCCACCTCCAACGGGATCCCACCACTAGTCACATCTTCCCATCTCCACTCCTTTCCGCAGAGACCATTCCCTCCGCAACTCCCTGGTCAACTCGTCACTTCACACCCAAACCACCCCCCCTCCCCAGGTACCTTTCCCTGCAACCGCAGGAGATGCAACATCTGTCCTTATACCTCCCCCCTCAACTCCGTCCAAGGATCCGGACAGTCTTTTCAAGTGAGGCAGATGTTCACTTGCACGTCCCCCAACCTCATCTGCACTATCCGCTGTTCCAGGTGTGGACTCCTGTATATCGGCGAGACCAAGCACAGGCTCGGCAATCGTTTCGCTGAACACCTCCACTCAGTCCGCATAATCCTATCCGATCTCCCGGTTGCTGGACACTTTAACACCCCCTCCCAATCCAACGCTGACTTTTATGTCCTGGACCTCCTCCATTGTCAGAGGCCCAGCGCAAATTGGAGGAACAGCACCCCATATTTTGCTTGGGCAGTTTACACCCCAGCAGTATGAACATTGACTTCTCTAACTTCAAGTAATCCTTGCTTTCCCTCTCTCTCCATCCCTCCCCTTTCCCAGTTCTCCGACCTGTCTTACTCTCAGACTACATTTTATCTGTTTGCTTCCTTCTCCAAGCTAACCATGATTTATTCTACATTTTCCTTGATCTGCATTCCCTTTGCCCTGTTTTCACACCTTCACACTTCCTTATCGATCTATCTATCTCCCCCCCTAACGTCAGTCTGAAGAAGGGTCTCGACCCGAAACGTCACCCATTCCTTCTTTCCAGAGATGATGCCTGAGTTACTCCAGCAGTTTGTGTCTATTATGATACATCAGTTCAGTATTTATCACCAATGTAGAAAGACACCCTTTAGGTAGTAAAATCAGGCACCATAACCTATATTAAATGGAAACACTGCCAATAAATATTACATTACATTTACATTTTTCAATGCACCGAGAAAGCTGCAGGACGAAAGAGATGTTCCTGTTCGTTAAGTGGTTAAATGCAGGGCCCATCATGCCGTAAAAGGCTAACGTTCAAGTTCAATATGTAGTTTACATTGCGTTACCAAATCTTCTTTATGCAAGCAATTCAAGGTTGTAGATTGTAGGCCCTGGGGAACATGAGTCTGTGACAACCAATGACTCTCCTGAGCTAAAGAAGGTCTAGGTACAATAAGAAATAGATGGGTTCAGCAAGTGGGCACAGATATGAAAATGGAGTATCACATGGGAGGAGACCAAGGTACAGGGGATTTGGGTGTTGTTTGCAAAAGGCTTTACGAAGGTACACCATGTGATTAGGAAAGCTAAATTGTTGCAGAGTATGATCTTGTTTAAGGAAGAATATAATATTTCAGAGGTTTCTCAGGATAAAAGTAGAACAGATTAGGCTTGTATCAACTTGAGTTCGGGAGAGTAAGAAGGAACTGAAACATGCATATGCTGAGGGGTCTTGAAAAGATAGATGGAAATTATGTTTCTTCTGAAAGTATGTGCGCTTTTCACCATTTGTCAGCGGAACAACCCTAATACACATGGAAAAATTCAGCCCAGCAATGTCACTGTTTAAAACTAAGGGGTTACACAGAAGAGTTTAAATTTCTTCTCTCAGAGATCGAGTCTGTGCAACATTCTTGTCCAAAAGAGTGGTAGCAGAATCTTTGAATAATTTTAAACAGAGTATTCAGTCTAATATATTCACAATTACTTTAAAAAGCAATTGCTCAAATTAATTTCATAATTATCGAAGATTCTTCCTGTAATAATGGATGAAAATGGAGTCAAAATACGTTTCTATTAGAAGATTATATGCAAAATCTTCAAGCTTATTTCGTAATATTTCATAGCAATAATTACTGAAAATATATACATGGATTGAGCTATCAATGTTTTTATTGGTTGAGAGTTTATGGATTTAATATTATATTAGTGAAAATGGGGAATTAATCTAAGATAAGTGGAAACCACACATCTGCAATTGTTTTCCGGGTATCTTACAGTGAACTTTAAACAAATGTTAATTGATTAACGAACTGTGCTCACATCACAGCTTTTATTTTAATCCATTAGACCAACTGCATGTTAACATTCCACTTGGTGTTTTTTTAGTTCCAGTTTACAAATTGCCTCCACTGAAGGTGAAACAAAGGACAATCAGCCAAGTTTTTCTCCCACTGACATTGTCAAATATCATGCAATCTTAAATATGGTCAAGAGCATGTTATTCTTTTATTATCCCTTTATTTCCAAACTGTAATAATAAGCATTCAGCTTCATGCATGAAAAAATGGACAATGAAGATGACTGGCAAGTTTGAAATCCGACCATAGAAAGGAAATGATGACGTCAAAAGGAAATGAGATATGACTCGTGCTGTTTCGTCAACTAAATGTGGCAACAAATACAGTGTATAGTCATAAACTCACCTCCTGCCCATCTTTATTCTGCCCTGATCCAAATATCCTGTTGTAAAGCGAATCCAATGAGTTGTTGAAATCAGACTTTTCAAAGCTGTGGCTGTCAAGTACTTCCAACGTATGTAATACACGACCAATCGTAAAACCTGCACAAACAGGATCAGTGCATGAGAGATTCAAACATACTGTTTTCTAAAGAAAACACAAAATGCTGTGAATTTTAAATTCCTCAGATTCAGTACATTTGAAACAGACATCTTTGTTTAACATCCATCAATGGTAATGCACAGCAATTAGTTGGATGCCAAATGAAATTAAACCTCAGGAATAAATTATTTTTTAGTTAGAGACTACTCTATAATTTGACTTAATTTCTAGTTAAGGTGAAGTACACATACACCGCTTCTCTTTCTCTATCAAGACTCAATCCACAGCATGAACCAAAGTAAAGGAAGTCTTGAGTGCTCAGGAGAGAGAAGAAATAGACATGACCAGAAGTGTACTCATATGCAAAATGTCAGTCTTTAAAAGCATATCCTTAAAGGAAGGGTGAAGATAATAGCAAATAAGGATGTACTTTATACATTGCGGTCAAAGAGATTGGTCTGAGAGGGGAGGGAATTTGACATTCTCCTTAACCTCAGACCCAAGACAATCCTGAAGGGAGAAGGGAAGGAATCTAAATTCACTTTACAAAAAAAGATCAAATATCAAACCAGAAGATTATGAATAATAAAGAATTCTTAAGGCATGTTTGCACCCAAATAGAATGGTTCTGACAAAACGTCATTGGCTTGAAACTTTACCCATGTTTCTCTCTCCATTGATGCCCCTTGAACTGCTGAATATTTCCAGCTTATAATGTTTCTATTTCAGAAGTGCAGGATAAAATTCCAAGAAAAAACACTAAACTAGACAGTACAAGGACGTTACAAAGGCAGAGAGGGTTTTGAGATGTGACGCGAATGTGGGTACTTGGAATTGAGATCTATCAAAAACACAGGTTCAAAGGTATTTTACCGTTGCTACAAATTCTTGCATTGGAATTCCATTTAGCCAATGTTCAACAGCAAAATGTAATCCTTGTTTGGCTGCCAATTCACTTAAGGCTTGAATACAAAGACATCTTGTTATAAAGTTATTATTACCTGCTGTAGTTTCTTGACACTTATCAAATGACCACCTGACCTCCACAGCTTGACCTCTTTCTTTAATCTGCTCCTCAATTTCCCGCACTTTAGCTCGAACCTGGTGATGGATTTGGCAAACAGTACAACCAAATTTCAGTATCAACTTGTCTCTGCAAAAAACTCTGAATAAATGACATTTCCCAAAGTGCTTCACAACTGCTTGACCAATTTTTATACCATTACTTTAGTACCAATGAACAGAATCTCACATACTTGTTGGGTAAATGCAGAGTTTCCCCCTGGCATGGGTAGGCTAGATGGTGCTATGGGTAAAAGATCGAGTGGGGATCCAGTCTTATTTCGGCAATCAGTCAATGAGTAATGCCATACCAATGCACTTGGACAACATAGAACAATACTCTGCAAAACAAGTAGCCAAATGTCATACAGATAATAATAAATCATAAATCATTTTAATCATGAAACAAATACAAGATTAATGTTTAGGGTTTGCATAGAATTCTCCATTTGCATTGCATTCTCCATTTTCTTCCTTCCTCTCTTTACTAGCTCGGTTAGTTTAATTGGCGCCGAGAACCTATTGCTCCCTCATCCATGTGCTCAATCCCTATGTGCAAGGTCAAATATCGAGCATCTCCAGTCCATTGTGTAGACACATTGACGAGTCTGATCGCAACCTGATTTGGCCAATGAGCCCTTTTCACTGGGGGTCACGAGGTAATGATCAGAAACGTCTCCCATTAGATCAGATGCCACAATGATTTGGCTTACTATCATGTTGCTTACTCTCCCTGTGATTTCCCCTTTGGTCGGTGGTGAATACATAATCTGTCTGCTCTGTATTGCTTGGCTTTCCTTCATATGTTACCTCCGACTGTGTTCCAGTAGGCAACGATGGAAGTTAAATCTAATCCTGTCTTCATTAATTTATCCATATATTTTCAGCAGAGAATAGAAGGGGCAATCCAGCTGATTTGCTTTCCTGAACTCTGGGCAAAATGCAATGTATACCATTTCATGTACTTCTTGTAAGCACATTACAACATCCAAGACTGGAATTTTAAAAAAATTTGGGGGGTTTGTATGATATAATGGTGCATGGAAGTTTGACTTCAGGGCAGAGGCTCACTGGGTTCTATAAAGTTTCATGATAAATTGCACTTTCCTATTCGGGATTGAGCATCTTAAACCTTCTGCTTCATTGGGAAAAAGTTTAACAGTGAAGGTTACCAAATAATTGACAAAGTTAAAGGCTGGTTCAATTGCTGACCTACCTGAAGCATGCAACTTAATCCAAACACAACAGGACGATGCTGTGGACAAATATAAAAATCCATAAACGGAGACTGTGGCTGGGTGGTCCCATTGGGTGGTGGTGTTGGTGTTGGAGGCAAAGTATTTGAAGTGGGTGCTGGAATCACATGGGACTGATGTCCTCCTGTCACAACATTACTACCACTATCACCTAACAACATGGAGAGACGTCGGGTACAGAAGTAGGCCAGGCGTCTCGATAGGTAGGCAGATTGCACAAACTCTCCGGAGTACTAGACAGAAAATAAAAATAAGGAAATAACAAGTTTTTAATGTCCTAAAGGGCATTCTATATAGTTACTAAATCAATATCACTGCTCAGATATTAGAGAACTTAACTGTATGCAACATGATACTACACTGATACTCCAACAGTGTTAACAGTATATGTAAAACAAAATAAAAAACTGAACTTCTGATTTAAAAACAGAAAATGATGGAAGTATTGGAAGTAAATATGGACGGGAAAGGAATGGAGGGTTATGGCGTGAGCGCAGGTATATGGGACTAGGGGAGAATACGTGTTCGGTATGGACTAGAAGGGTCGAGATGGCCTGTTTCCGTGCTGTAATTGTTATATGGTTATATGGTTATTCAGCAGGGCAGACAGCATCTGTAGCGACTGAAACCCATTTAATGTTTCAGATCAATGACCCTTCCCTAGAATTAGAACAGAGAAATCAAACGTATTTTAAGTTGCAGAGTTTTTTAAGTTGGTGGAAACAAAGTGAATGCTTGGTTTTAGGTGAAAACATGCTTGTCCAAGTGACACAATTATTTTTGTCACTATTTATAAGAGAGGAATGAATAACAACTGATCTGCAAACAAGAAGATGAACAAGAAAAATGAGAGAAGAAACTATAAAATGCAGAACACAGTCACTGGGAATATTCAGCTGGTCAGGCAGCAACAACAGAAATAGAACAAAATAGAGCTAATATTACAAGTAGATGACCTGGCATCAGAACTGGGCAGTTATAATACAAACAGGAAATTGTTGAGTTTGATAACATCCCAAGAGATACAACATTCCTAGGCAGAATATAAGGGATTGATCCTCAGGCTTACATCGGGGATTGGTAGATGCGGGAAAGATTGGTCACTAGAATCTGTAAGAGGTTAAAGCCACAGAGGTCAGAGTGGCAGTAAAATGGAGGATTAAGGCATCAGGCAACGGATAGTTTAGGATAATCCTTGCAGACTGAAGGAAGTGTTCAACAGTCAGCCAATCTGAGTTTGGTTTCTCCAATATAGAGTACTGTTAACAGTAATGTCACCAAGATTTTAATGATCATACTACAATCATTAAACAGTAAAATAAACCAAATGATAACCACTTTCTCCCCTGATTGAACAATTAGACATGACACATTGGAAGAATCACAAATATCACATAAGTGTACTGAATTTGAAAACATTTTGGGATATACTTGAATATCCAACACGATAAACCTGTAAGTTAAAAAGAGAATCTGTACAGTTTTATAATGCTTTAACTGTGTACTTTTACTTTTAATCTCTGTAGTATTTAAGATGCAATGTTAAATGGTCTGAGAATTTCTCAATAAAAATGTCCTGGTGCAGCAGACATATTTTCCCTACCTGTAACATTAGTGGGAGTAGTAATTTAAGAAGTTCATCCTCCCCCGGTCGGATCTTCTCAAAGCATTCAAGAACCCAGGTCAGGAACTCATGCCTGTCCAGCATTCCATCCTATATCCAGAGCAAGGGAACCAAGAAAACACATAAATCTAAAACCAAGTATTGCAGGTGCTGAAAATATGAAATAAAATAACAAGAATCCTGGAAATATACAGGTCAGGGAGCAGGTGAGAGGGGGGAAAAAAAACTGTTCAAATTGATTCATCAGATAAATTGAAACTCAAGGATGGAAAAAGAAGAGGGGAAAAAGGGCAGGTCTGTGTGGATAGGAAGGTAGATTTATGTGATTAATAGGAAGATAGATGCAATTAAATGATAACGGGTGTGATGGTGCCTGATGAAATAGGGTGATCTTCGGACTGATGATTAACAAAGACAATTTAGTGGAAGTGCAAACAGGAGAAGAAGAAATATGAGAAATTACCCGCAAAAAAAAGATTTAAAAAAAGAACTCGATGAACTGGAAAAGTGAGTGTTGAGATGCACTGATTATCTGCAATTGTTAAATTCAGTGGTAAGTTTCATTTTGACATCAAATGAGGTCTTCCACAAATTTGCATTGAGTTCACTTGGAAAAGTGTAGGAAGCCAAGGGGAATCATGGTGTGATTGGAAAGGGGGCTTCTCAATTTTGAAGATAGATCACTAACTTGAAAAGCTATGAGTTTTTCTCTGGGTATTTCCAGCTGTTTTATTTATTTCAAACAGCAACAGTTTCATCTTTTTGAACCATTTAGTTTGCGTCAGTTAATCAAAAAGTATTTTAAGTAAACAGTATGCAAGTCTAAGCCCTTCTCCAAAACAGAGGTACCTAATGCAGCTTTGTAAAACAAAATTACTTTCCAGATTGAGGGAAAATAAATCTGTAGCTCGCCGTTGATTTCCCTAAATCAATACATTTTGACGCCCTTCAAGATTTAGTGCAAAGTTCCAATCGGATCAGAAAAGGATGATACAGTTTCCTTTAAGAACACCACTCAAAAAGTGTATATGGTAGCTTTCATTGGCATTTTCGTTAGTGCCCAAATCACAACATTTATTGAATTTAATTATACTTTTCATGGTAGAAGCCTTTCCTTAACCGGATCACATAAAGATATAAATTTCCTGTTTTCAATAGTTTGGGCTGTATTCCACCACTGCCATTTGCAATAAATAATATTCAACTAAAAGGATATACACAATACTCTCACCCACTTCACTTCATACACATATGAAAATTCTTGTTACCTGAAACATGTAAAGAGCCAGTTTTTCATTATATTCCCACTGTTTCATGGCCTGCTCCACTTCAGGTACAGTGGGGGGTACTGGTGTTCCACTGTTCTGTGTAGATATTAGCCGGTAGGACTCAGCAATTTTTTGCAGCTGTTCCCAAAGGTACTTTGTGATGATCTGAGTCCATTCTGCAAAAGGAAATTGATCCCCTTAAAGATCACTCCTGCAAATCACTCCAGTTAGGTTAAAACAAATTTTAAAATCAGTAATAAAATAAACCCCAGTGTTCAGAGAATCCAGTTACTCAGAAGTTACTGAAGAAAGATTAATAGCCACAGACGAGAAAGGTACCCAGTCTACTCTCATGTCTACCAATTGGTTATTTCAGAACAGTGACATGTATTAACTTTAAATCACATTACTATCATTATCAGCACTTTTAAAACTCCAGTTTTGATCTGGAGATGGAGGTATAATTCACAGCATTCTATTACTTAACTGCATTAACTATTCCTGCACACTAAACTTAAATAAAATGTAGGCTTAATCTTCAGCATGGTAAGCTACAAATCTGACATTAAATTGATTTAACCCTCATACTACCAAAACAACATCTATCTATATAAAATAAACCCACGTTTTATTGTTAAGCTTACCTATACATGGATCTATGACATGACGTTTTTTCATCTTTGTTTCAGTTATAGCTGCATAATAGGCACATGTCATTTTTATCAGCCAAGCTGCTCTCATTACGGGCACCGAGTATTTGGCCAGATAGCCAAAGACTTCTTCCTTCTTACTAAATATAGGCACCTGAAATAGCATCAGTCAAATTTTTATTTTTTTTAAATTCCAAGACATTTATTCAGCAGAAACTCTGTTACAATTTAAAATATGATCCTACAAAACACTGAAAATATTAACTGGAATTTGGATGAAGCGCAGTGGTTTGCTCAGACAAATATTCAATCGTGCTTTTTTTCATGCATAAATATACTTTTTTCTGTATAATTTCATGACTTAATCTAATCCAAAAGAAAACATTTTCATTTCTGGGAAACTAAAATTGTTCTACGGCAACAGGTGTCAACCTTAACTCTTTTTAAATTCTCGAATATGTATATTACACTTCAAAACTTTGCAGTATTATTATAATGAAACGACAATCACTGAAGGATCTGTGCCTTAAAAATATCAAATATTAATGCATTTACATAAACATTTGTATTAAGAAAAATTTACCTTTTTTGCAAGTTGGGTTAGTGGTTTGGTTCCAGCCAGATCAGTAAACCAATTGTGTATTGAAGGCTGGGATCGAGCTGTGACAAGCCAGAAACTGTCCTTTTGATTCACCTGAGGCTTCCTTTTACCAGTATCTGGGAATGTGTTACATCTCAACTTCTCAGCAATTATACTGCTGAAGTACGAGCTGATCTGCAACATAGTTAAAACAGGGATTTGAGTGGGTCTTGAATCACAAGTGCACACACATTAACTACTGTGTAACAGGAACATTTGTAAATAAGTGGTGGTAACGTATGAAACCCTGAATGACAATGTGAAAAAAACATTTTTTTAAATATTTCTATATTCAATATTAGTTTATGGTGCCCTCTATCAAACCCACAATATAAACTGAAAACTCTCTTTCTCTTTAAAACCTAGCTTGCTCAGCACAATTCTCACTCTTGGTCAGAAAATTGTGCTCCAATACGAGACCTTGAGCAAATAAACTATGTTGAAACTTAAAACCTATATAAAAGGTGCACAGCATTATTAAATCTACCAAACTTTAGATTATATGAAAATCCCAGATCTTTTCCGGCTGTTCCAATTATTGTATGTCAAAAAGAATAGAAATATTGCTGCTCTGTTTGCCTGCATAACAGGTCACTGCATTTCAGGTGAAAGTAAACAAGTGGAAGTGAAACTCTTCACAATAATGTTATAGATAAACAAACATTCTATTTAAATTATTCATTGTCAAAGAACAAGCTGCTCATTTACACAATTACACATTGTGCATCAACAGTCGCCTTATCTGATTGTCTTCTTCCAAGGCATTTCCTAGGCATTGTGCATGATTTGCTTCTGTGAGCTTCAAAGTGAGTGTTGATGCCAATGATGTGGGATTCATAGAATCTGTTACGGATGCAGCAGGAGGTATCCTAATAGTACATGAGTAGATAAGGTTGGGAGAAGATATCCTCCTTCCACCTTTATACTGGGCTTGCATGTGCTTCTGAACTAAAAACTCTAGGTTCCCAATACCAACCCGAGAACTCTCCTTCACTGAGGTGAAGTAGCCCAGAAGCAGTTTGACACGCTGTAGCTTTTATAAAACGTCATGAATTTGGGAAGCAACTTTGTGAACACAGCTTTGTGAATATCTTTAAATCTTTTCTTCTGTTAACCAGGTGATCTCTTGCCATGACAGAACTCGGACAGGAGTCAGTTACTGTATTCAGCGTAGCCCAGGTCAATTCAATGTAATTAGGACTTCAATGTTGGCGAGCAATTGGTTTCTTTATCCTGTTAATGAATTTTTGAGATTTTGCAGACACTGTTGATGGTATTGAACCAGTGTTTTGAAGTGCCTATTGCAAGAAGTCTATGTTACAAACATATAAAGGATCACTGCTGCCTAGGTAACTATGATTTTGTACAGATTGCACTCTTCAACTTCTTAGATGGCTGTAATGGCTATTCAGAGGCACAGAGGAGGTGCTGATTCTCATCAAATCGCGAGGATTTAACTCCTAAGATAGGGAAGGTGAATATGTGGCTCTTTATTGTCAGAGGGCAGTGACCTATATAACAGGATCCAGCTGATGGAGGACATTTGGTGTGAATACATTCAGTATAAGGATCTTGTTTCTGGAGCATAGGAAATATAGGTTGAATCATTTCCCATTCTTTTAGGACAACGATAATGTAGTTGGAAGTTCGATGAAGCAAATGCGGTATTGCAGCAAGGAGGATTGAAAATGATGCAGCCTAGCCTGACCAATATTGCATCTGTTGTCAAATCACTGGTTAAGATAAAGGGGATACCATCACAAAGCAAATTCAAGATTTAGATACATTTCAGCGATACATCCCTGCATTTTTCTAGCATGTTGTACATGATGAGAATTGGATGATTAAACAGGCCCGTGCAAAGCTTTTCAAAGAGGAGGGTGGCATGACAGGATTACAAACATTTTATGTGAAATAATGTGCGCACAGTGCACATCACGAGCGTGAAGCGCGAAGTCCCTCGCGGCCAGGGTCCAGGGCCCATTTAAGGGCCTTGGAAGCTCTGGGGTTTTAGATGCTCTCTGGCGCATTCTGAGCCTTATTTTGGATAATATTTGCACCAAATTTATGACCAATATTTCATAAATAATTTTGGTTGTCAAGAGTAATGAGTGGGTGGAATGGGATGATTGGGGTCATTGTTTGTCATGTACATCAATGATCTGGATGAAGGTGTGGTAAATTGGATTAGTAAGTATGCAGATGATACCAAGATAGGGGGTGTTGTGGATAATGAAGAGGATTTAATGAAGAATGCATAGTTCCTTGAAGGTGGAATCTCATATAGATAGCGTGGTAAAGAAAGCTTTTGGTATGCTAGCCTTTATAAATCAGAGCATTGAGTATAGAAGCTGGGATGTAATGTTAAAATTGTACAAGGCATTGGTGAGACCAAATCTGGAGTATGGTGTACAATTTTGGTCGCCCAATTATAGGAAGGATGTCAACAAAATAGAGAGAGTACAGAGGAGATTTACTAGAATGTTGCCTGGGTTTCAACAACTAAGTTACAGAGAAAGGTTGAATAAGTTAGGTCTTTATTCTCTGGAGCACAGAAGGTTAAGGGGGGACTTGATAGAGGTCTTTAAAATGATGAGAGGGATAGACAGAGTTGATGTGGATCAGCTTTTCCCTTTGAGAATAGGGAAGATTCAAACAAGAGGACATGACTTCAGAATTAAGGGACAGAAGTTTAGGGGTAACATGAGGGGGAACTTCTTTACTCAGAGAGTGGTAGCGGTGTGGAATGAGCTTACAGTGGAAGCGGTGGAGGCAGGTTCGTTGGTATCATTTAAAAATAAATTGGATAGGCATATGGATGAGAAGGGAATGGAGGGTTATGGTATGAGTGCAGGCAGGTGGGACTAAGGGAAAAAAGTTGTTCGGCTCGGACTTGTAGGGCCGAGATGGCCTGTTTCCGTGCTGTAATTGTTGTTATATGTTGTATAAATTTTTTTAAATCAAGAATTGAAGTTGTCCTTGTTTTAATAATCAAGTTGTACTGTAAAATGTTATGTAAAATGTTATAAAGGAGCATGCACAAACTGCAAATAATACTGTAAGTTTTTGCAGTAAAGAAAACCTTTTTTTAGAAAATGTTTTGTGTGTTGATTTAATTGCCTGTTACTCCCCCCTTTTTTTTACCTTGCTGAAATGCTGAAAATGCTGAAAATACAAGCAACTCAGGCAGGAGGAAGGGGTAGAAAACAGAGGTGTGGAAAGTAAATGAGAAGCAATCAAGTGCTCAAGGCAACTGTAGTTGATGGGAAATGATGTCCGGGAAGACATTTCAGAGGCACCTGTGTTGAAAGTCTTGTCATCATTACAAATGTAGAGATGGAGGAACTGGGAAAATGAAATTGAGTCCGTACAGATTGCATGATAGGAAGTATAATGAAGATACAGTGCTTTCCATAATGTTTGGGACAAAGATCTACACAATTTGAGTTTTGTAATTAAAAACATCACATGTGGTTAAAGTGCACATTGTCAGATTTTATTAAAGGCCAATTTTATACATTTTGGTTTCACCATGTAGAAATTACAGCTGTGTTTATACAGTGGTCGGGAGCCCCCTGACCACGTTTGAACAACGGAGGACAACGGAGGAGGATGACTGAATTTTAGAGCCTTCCCTCACAGTGGGAAATTTTGATTCCGCTGTGTGGGGATGTCTGTGTTAAAGTCTATCGTGTTCTGTGCTCTTTATTATTCATATGGCTGTATGGTGACACATTTCACTGTACCAATTGGTATGTGACAAATAAATGTATCTTGTATCTTGTACATAGCCCGCCCCAAGTTCAGGGAACCATCATGATTGGGACACATGGCTTCACAGGTGTTTGTAATTACTCAGGTGTATTTAAATGCCTCCTTAATGCAGATATAAGAGAGCGCTCAGCAGCTCGTCTTTCCCCCGGTCTTTCCATCACCTTTGGAAACTTTTATTGCTATTTATCAATATGAGGACTAAAGTTGTGCCAATGAAAGTCAAAGAAGCCATTATGAGACTGAGAACCAAGAAAGAAAAGCTGTTAGACATCAGCCAAACCTTAGGCTTACCAAAATCAACTGTTTGGAACATCATTAAGAAGAAAGAGAGCACTGGTGAGATTACTAATTGCAAAGGGACTGGCAGGCCAAGGAAGACCGCCACAGCTAATGACAGAAGAATTCCCTCTATAAATAAAGAAAAATCTCAACACCTGTCCGACAGATCAGAAACCTTCTTCAGGAGGTGTGGATTTGTCAATGACCACTGTCAGCAGAAGACTTCATGAACAGAAATACAGAGGCAGCACTGAAGATGCAAACCACTGGTTAGTCGTGAAAATAGGATGGTCAGGTTACAGTTTGCCAAGAAGTTCTTAAAAGAGCAACCACAGCTCTGGAAAAAGGTCTTGTGGACAGATGAAATGAAGATTAACTTATATCAGAGTGATAGCAAGAGCAAAGCAAGGAGGAGAGAAGGAACTGCCCAAGATCCAAAGCATACCACCTCATCTGTGAAACACAGTGGTGGGGGTGTTATGGCCTGATCATGAATGGCTGCTGGTACTGGCTCACATATCGTCATTGATGATACAACTGCTGATGGTAGTAGCATAATGAATTCTGTAGTGTATAGACACATCCTATCTGCTCAAGTTCAAACAAAGGCCTCAAAACTCATTGGCCGGCGGTTCATTCTACAGCAAGACAATGATCCCAAACATACTGCTGAAGCAACAAAGGAGTTTTTCAAAGCTAAAAAATGGTCAATTCTTGAGTGGCCAAATCAATCACCCAATCTGAACCCAATTAAGCATTCCTTTTATATACTGAAGAGAAAATTGAAGGGGACTAGCCCCCAAAACAAGGATAAGCTAAAGATGACTGCAATATAGGGTTGGCATAGCATCAACAGAGAAGAAACCCCGCAACTGCTGATGTCCATGAATCACAGATTTCAAGCTGTCATTGCATGCAAAGGATATGCAACAAAATATTAAACATGACCACTTTCATTTACGTGACATTGCTGTGTTCCAAACATTTGGTGCCCTGCAATGGGGGGGGGGGGGGGGGGGGGGGGGGAGGCACTGAAGCTGTGGGAATCTGTAGCTAGTAATGTATGTTTGTCTTGCCCATCCCAAAGTAGTGTCAGAGATCTAGAAAGGGACAAGATGATTTATAAATGGACCATGTGAAGTGGAGAGCAGTATAGAAATTGGGAACAAAAGTAATAAGATTCTTGAGTTCCCAGCAAGTATGGGGTTGTACTGAAATTCATCCAGCACCAATTCCCCCACCCCCCCCCCCCCCCCCCCCCCCAATTCATTCTGAACCGATCCCCCCCCCATCCATCCTGTAGTGATCTACCCATTCATCTTTTACTGATCCACCATTCATCCTGTACTGATCCCCCCCATTCAACACCTCTGACATCCCCTGTGCTCTCCCCTTACAATTTTACATAATCCAACCAACACGTACTAATTCACCTGCCTCAATCCATCCATTCCGCACCGATTGCCTTCTCAACCCCCACATCCCCCCCACCCGCCATCTATCCACCCCACACTGATTCACACCCCCCCCCCCACCTCCCCGACCCCATTGTGCTGGAAATGTCTTCAGAGCGAACATTGACTATGTTTGATAACGGAATGCAACCAAATGTGTTTTAATTCCCAATGTTATTATTTGTTTTAGTTCATAAAGATGGATTAATTAAATTGTGAACACGTGAAACATTAAAACCGCAGTGTTCGATTGTCACTGTTACCGTTGACACGTTATTAGAGAATTCATTTTAACGCCAAATCAATGCTCTTAATATGGAGTATCAGTACTGTAGTTATTTAATGAGCAACATTCACAACTATACGTTGGATTTATCCAGGTTTTACTTCTAGTCGGTCATATACATCATAAATTTGGTCAGGAGATATTTCAGTTGAACAGAAGTTTAGGGGTAACATGAGGGGGAACTTCTTTACTCAGAGAGTGGTAGCTGTGTGGTATGAGCTTCCAGTGGAAGTGGTGGAGGCATGTTCAATTTTATAATTTAAAAATAAATTGGATAGGCATATGGATGGGAAAGGAATGGAGGGTTATGGTCTGAGCGCAGGTAGATGGGACTAGGGGAAAATAAGTGTTCGTCACGGACTAGAAGGGCCAAGATGGCCTGTTTCCGTGCTGTAATTGTTATATAATTCTGAAGTGGGAATGATGGAAACAGCGTTTATCAATAAAAAAAATTTAATCTAAAGCGTACAAACTGGGTATCTTCATGCTGTTCACAACATGTACATCTAATCTGAATGTACGGTAATGTGGCGTTTTGACACTTTTAAACATATTAATAAAAGAACATTTACTGCAGTTTTGTCCTTTGGCCATCTCTTGTCAGTTAGTGTAATATTTAACCTGTCAGATGGGTATAGTTGGTTTTAACAGCTATCATCATAAAATGCCTTTAGAAATGTCCTTGCAACCTGTATATTTTGTTATGGATAAATTATGTGGGAAGCGAGAGTGTTTCTGTACCAATAGCAATAACGACCCATGCTATGGCCATGTCATGGTAATTTTCGGTCCTTCACAGAAAACATGTTTGCATCAATCTGTAGTATGCATGGTTAAGCATATGTTACCATGGTCCAGGATTTTACTTCGGAGTCACGTGAGTGACTACGTGAAGAACCCCGCCAGGACGCATGCGTGTCATATCGCTTTCATGCTTGCGAAACGACAGGCGGGTGGAGCATTCCCCCGCAGCGGTAAGTTTGAAACCGCGACCTGCAGGCAAGTGATTTACTCTGCGGTAGTGTTTGTCCTCGCGCTGTTTTTACACGGGGGGGGGGGGGGAAGCTGGACAAAATAGTGTCCACAAGTGCTGCGAGTGAAGCTGGCTGGGGAGGACCGCGAAGTTGCGGGAGCCAGCAGCAGCTAAAGGCACAAGCCCCGTAAGTGGGATCAGCGGGAGACTATTCAGAATGGGGCCGTAGACTTTGACAAGTCGAAACGGCAGGAGGCGGGGTGGAACGACGTTCCCCCGTAGCGACAGTTTAAACCTGGACCTGCAGGTAAGTGAAACTGCGGTCTTTATTCTCCCCATACTGTTTCACAGGTGGGGAAACATGGAGAGCTGTGCAAACAACGGCAAGTTTTTAAGCCTGGACCTGCAGGTAAGTGATACTGCGGTCTTTATTGTTCCTATACTGTTCTACAGGTGGGGGAAACATGCACAAGGCAAAGAAGTCGACCAGAGCTGCGACAAAGCTGGCGGGGGAAGACCGCGGAGTTGCGGACGCCAGCAGCGGCCGGCGGCACAGGAATCACCCGTAAGGGAACAGCCGTGCCCGACTTCGCCCCCGCACTGGCCAGATTAAACACTGCGTCTGGGCGGGAAGGCAAGAAGTAAACCAAAAGAGTCGTTGACTGATGGGTCTGACTTTGGGCAGCCAGCGACCATGAGCGCTGGAGCCGGTTGGAGCGGCTTATGGAGCCGAGCTCCAACATGAAAAAGAAAGTTGGAGCGGCTTATGGAGCCAAGCTCCAACATTAAAGAAAGTTGGAGCGGCTTATGGAGCCGAGCTCCAACATGACAGGCTCCGGGAGATGGAGTCTAGTCACTGTGGGCACTATGTAAAACCCACAGCAGCACCTCTTGTAGGACTGCACAGTGCATCTCCCTCGTCAGAGGGGAGTACTGGGGGGTCAATTCTGGGCTGACCCTGAAGAGGGGTTTTGACGAACAAAACTACAAGTGTGCAGGGGGTGCAGGAAGGCAAAATCTACTGGTCATGGTGTCCAAATACATACAGCCAGACCACGATGGACACCACTGCAAAAATACTTGGGACCAGGAAACTGCGCATCCCTGAATGTTCCAGTCGTGGAAATAGCATCTGGAAACATGTCGGAGCAGGACTTAGGAAAGCCCTGGGGCTCATAAAGGCGACAACATTAAGGATCTCCTACAGCCAAAGACAGCACCCTTATGCACCCACCAGCAGAACAAGAGAAGCTGGTGAAAGCTCAAAGGCCGGGCATACAGGACAGCGGTCTTTTAGACCATAGCCCAGGCCGGCCTTTCTGGAAGATGCGCAAACCCCCAACCCAAAAACAAACCCAGACAACGGCGCCTCAACCTCCACGAAGACCACACAGAAGAAGCAAACTTCCACTGGTAACAATGGAGGTAGGTGGGTCTGGTCCCTTACAAATTATAGGAAGAGTGGATAATACACACATTGGTGGGAGATTACACTCTTTTGGATATGGTGTATATTAACTACAGACACTTATATCCTAAGCAGTATCCAGGGATATACCATTGAATTGTGCAAAAGGGGTAACGGGTAAACCCAACACGATTGGCTGGAATACATTGTACTATATATTCAGTACAAAATGGGAACTGGTAACTGCTAAAGGACTGATTTCCAAAGGCTACTCCATGGCTAGCATCGACCTAAAAGATGCTTACTATTCAGTGCCTACACGGACTGATCACAAACGTTATTTTAAAAAATTCAACTGGATGGGGCAGCTCTGGCAGTATAGAGCTCTACCAAATACATAATCATATGATCATACTAATTGTGGGCATAACTTTGGAGTTGGTCTAACTAGCTGTAACAACCACCATACAATTGGGTGAAAACTGGGGTTATCATCCATCCAGTTAAATCTAAACTAACGCCTACCAACATAATGGATTATTTGGGGTTCACTATTGACAGCTCACATGTCGGTGACTTTACCAAAGGACAAGGCTACAGTCTTAACTGAGGCCTGCAACAACCCCACTGACATCAGTGAACCGATTATCAGATTGGTAGCAAGTATAATTGGCATATAGTGTCTGCCTTTCCAGCCACACAATTTGGACCTTTGTATTACCAAAAATCTATACAAACACTCAAAGTTAATACTGGTCATTTCGACAGACCAATAAGCCACCAATCAAAGCTTATGGAATTAAAATGGTGGAGGGATAACATTCGGCATTGTTCCAACCCTATCGTTATCAGCAAACCCTTAGTGGTGCTACAAACTGATGCCAGTGCGCTTGGTAGGGGTACTATCAATTTCCATCTCCATCTGTGGAGGTAGATGAAAGGCACAGGAGGCATCATTGTCACAGACACTGGGCATAAACTGCCTGGAAATGTGGGGTGCGTTCTATGGCCTAAAGTCATACTGCTCTGGGATAAATCACCAGCGTGTTAGACTACAGAGTGACAATCTGACTAATACAATTTGGTAATGGTGTATCCAGAGAAATATTGGAATATCAGCTACTTACCTACCAGGTAACCCAAAATTCAGTGACAGACATCAGGTCACGCAAATTCAATAAAATAAGACTTAATCACCAGTTACCAAACTGTGTTTCTTGGGAACCAGACCCTGGGACAGCAGGGACAGATGCTTTTCACTGCATTGAGGGGGCAATTTTTTATCTATGCATTCTCTCCTTTTCTGCATCATCAGTCGGGTATTATGAAAAATACAACAAGACTCAGCGTCTGTTAATTGGTAGTGCCGATTGGCCTAATTAACCATGGTTCCCTGTGATACTCAACATGGGGTTTAACCATGCATCACCATCCTGAAACAACCAGATTATTGGTTCATCCCGTAACAGGGGAACCCATCCATGTCAAAAACAACAAACCTATCAATTTGTAGAGTCTAAAGAAACCTCTACTGCAACTGGGACTGGCGGACCGAACATTGAACATTATCTCAGCGGGCCACAGACAGTCCACCAAAAACTATATCTGGTATACATCAGGAAATGGGAGATATATTGTCACAGAAACAACATCACCTACAGTTTGATGAACATAACGTCTGTTCTCGAATTCCTGGCAGGCCTCCATTATGATGAGGGGCTAAGTTACAGTGCCATTAACTGCGCCAGAAGTGCCCTATCAACATATCTATGGCGAGGATCAGAGCATCATTCTGTTGGGACTCACCCCTGGTAACCAAACTTATGAGGGGAATTTTTAATATCTATCCCCCAAGAACCAGGTACTCTCTAAATTAGATTAGATTAGATTAGATTTACTTTATTAATGGGATATGAGTATTGCCCTAACGTTGCTAAGGAATTGGTCTCCAGCAACAGCTCTGTCCCTGCAAAGACTGACGCACAAAACAGTCATGCTGATGGCTTTGGTCACGGCACCAAGAGTACAGTCGTACATAAGTTAAGGCTGGACTATATGACTTCTTCAACAGGAATATAACGTTTCATATTACGAATTAGTCAAACAGAACAGACCGGGATCATCAGGCCTCAAAATAGAATTTAGGGATTACCCTACAGATATCGTCTCTGTATAATAAGACAATTATTGTTCTATATGGAGAACACCAAAAACATCTGAGGCTATGAGATGGCACTACTAATCAGCCACAAACAAACCCACAAAAAAGTGTCGGTTCAAACTATTTCCAGATGGCTGAAACAGGTTTTAACAACAGCTGGGGTGGATACTAACATATTCAAATCTTATTCCACCAGAGCTGCAACTACATCGGCAGCTATGGAGTTGGATGTACCAATGAACCAAATCCTCGAGACAGCAGGATGGATCAGGGGAAAATGTTCCAACTATTCTACCACAAACCAGTAGTTAAACTGGAACTTTGCAGAGCCAATTTTAAGTTCTGTAATATAATTTCACCCCATAAATAGGGGCTATAATTTGTTGTTAACAATTTATCATGGATTTCAATGTTGGATTCATGTCTAAACATGTTAACACAATTCCTCCCACAGTCAATTAAGGCAGATGTGATGCATGGACTCGTTTCCACGGCATGAAATCACAGAGCTTTGAAATCTTCACGTAGTCACTCACGTGACTCCGAAGTAAAATAGTAAGATTAAACGAGAATTTACCAGTTCGAAGTTTGATCGTTATTTTATGAGGAGTATGTTGAGGGAATACGTGCCCTCCGCTCCCACCCTTGATCATATACTCAACTGGTATTTTCTTCTCTAATCTTACTATGTTCAGTCATTACAGTTATCTGTGATTTCACACCGCTGCTTTGAAGAATGACACGCATGCGTCCTGGCGGGGTTCTTCACGTATTCTCTCAACGTACTCCTCATAAAATAACGATCAAACTTCGAACTGGTAAGTTCTCGTTTAATCTTACTATTTATTGACACAGGTTGATCATACGCTGAATAATCCAACCACATTTTTGTTTGGAAGTGGAAAGAACTAATAGAAATTGCATTCATTGCAATGTGTAAAAACAGTTGAGATACTGTGTTATAATTTTGCTGCATGTCATTGTGGTGATCATGTCTTGATTGGTGAATATGTTTAGTTTGTGACTTTATTTGAAGCAGAAATAATATGTGAATGCTTCATTGAACATAATTCTGACTGGTAACTACACACTTTGTCCGAGCATATTATCGCACGCGTCATTCAAACCGTCTTAAATGACCACCTAAACTGTCATTTGGCAACCTAAAAAGCTGCCAAGGTTGCCCAGCTGGCAACAGGGAAAAAAGTTAAGTGAGAGCCCTGTCATTGTAACAGCTGTCATTTGATGGAAAGAGAAAAATAGCAGAATGCAGAATATTGTCCCACAACATTAGCGTTAGCTGCAGAAGAAAAGGTTCAAGGTACGTAATGTGGTAGGTTCGCAATGTGATAGCTTGTAACATCGGTAATAAACTCGACCTTATGAGGGGGACTGATGACAAGGAAGATCTGCCCCTGAATCTGGTGGTAGCTGCTTTCAAGTTTTTATATCTTTTGTCTGATGGGAGAGACGAGAAGAGGGTATGAAAAACATCCTTGATTATGTTGCCTGTTTCCACCATCTCCTCCACCCACCCTACCCCCCCCCAGGCATTCACATCACTATAATAGTCTGAGTGGATAGATGGAGTGCTTCCATCGTCATCCGTCTCAGCCCAACACACAAATCTGAAATCTTTGTACGCTCATCATGTATCATCATTTTCTTTTATTGCACTATCCTCTTGATCACAATAAGACAGAAACAAAAATAAATTATTGAATTATTGAAACATGATTCCCTTAAAAAACAAACTTGCTGCTGTAATTTTTTTACACTCGAAAGTCTATTCTTTGTTTATATTTTAAATGACAATCTTCAAGGGTGATAATGCATACTTTATTGATTTTGACAAAAACCAAAGCTCAGCAACACAGGCAGCATTTGTGAGGATAACTGGAGAGACAATGTTTCGAGTTGGAACCCTTCTTTTAACTGATTACTTCAGACCCAACAACCATCAGCACAGGGCCGGATTTAGATGAAGAGAGGCCCTAGGCTATTCCACTTGTGAGGCCCCTCCCAATTCCCCACCCCCACGATGAGAGGACGATGGAAGGGTCCACCAGATTGACACCGATGTGCAGCCGAGCGTGGCCAATGAGATAAGGGCTCGAAAGCTGCGCTTTTTATTTATTGCCAGTGTAGTGTCGAGTTATCAGCTTAAAGCACTATTATTCTGAAATGGAGGGCAAGGAAAATTACTGAAGTGTTGTTTAGAGACTACAGTGCAATGTGACAGCACATGTAAGAAAGGCCTATGACTGTCAAAAATATTATTCACCAGGCCCGTATGAAGCTTTTCAAAAAGGGGGGGGTGGCATGGCAGGATTACAAAAAATTATGTGGAAAAAGTGCATGCAGCGCATATCACAAGTGCGAAGCTGAAAGACCCGTGCGGCCAGGGTCCATTGCCCGCTTAAGAGCCCTGTAAACTCTGGGGTTTTAGATGCTCTCTGGTGCATTCTGAGCCTTACTTTGGAGCATTTTTGAGTCAAGAGTAATGAGTGGTTGGAATGGGATGATTGGGATCATTGTTGTATACATTTTTTTTTAATCAAGAATTGAAGCTGTCCTTGTTTTAATAATCAAGTTGTACTGTAAAATGTTATGTATAATGTTATAAAGGAGCAGGCAAACACCGCAAATAAAATACAGTAAGTTTTTGCAGTCAATAAAACCTTTTTTTAGAAAATGTTTTGTGTGTTGATTTGATTGCCTGTTACTGTTTGACTGTGTTAGTGTGTGCACATTAAAAATGATGCAAAATGAAAGTCACAAACTATGGAATTCATATTTTTCAGTATTGTTATTATGGAAAAGAAAGCAGTTCCAATTGCTTGATATTATTCATATGGAGGAGAAAATATAATTGCTCTAAAACCTACCTTAATTTTGCAATATCACTAAAGATAATCCCCTTTCCCTCACCCCTCTTTCTTCCCCCCTCCCTATATCTCCACCTCTCTCCCTCCTCCCCCCCTTCCCCTCTCTCTCTCTCTCTCTCTCTCTCTCCCTCCCTCCCCCTCTCTCTCCCTCCCACGCAGCGAGGCTCCGACTCCACACCGCAGACACCACAGGTTCACACCCCCCCCCCCCCCCCGGCCTGGAGAAACAGGCACTCCTGCAACGCAATATTCAACTACTTTCCTGGAGTAGACACGAGGCATCGAGGTGATTGTGTGGAGTGCAAATGGAGATCTGAACCCGCCTGGGCCCATTGCGCACAAGCAGAGAGACAGCGTCATTTTGCGTCGCTACTGCGTCACCGGCTTCCCCCAACTGTGCAGGTGCGGATGGTCGCAATTTTCCCCCAAAAAAATTTCCAGCAGCCAGAATCAGAATTTCGGGTAATTTCCATCCAAGTGAAAACGCTGATTGCGCTCCAATTTTTTTTTTTCCTCAGGATTTATTTTACTCTGGGGAAAAAAAACACCTTCGCCGGAGGCCCCCTAGATTTTGAGGCCCTAGGCTACAACTTATGAGGCCTGTAGGTAAATCCGGCCCTGCTGAGGCCCCCCGAGATCTCGAGGCCCTAAGCTTAAGCTTGTGAAGCTTATACGTAAATCCGGCCCTGCATCAGCCTATTAAACGCTACAACCTCCAACTAAGCTCTGAACCACAAAGACTTGGGGGAAAGGGGTATTGTTTTTGTCTTTGCACTATTATAATGCATTTTTATATACTGGACATCTTTATTGTTTAATATGGTGTTTACAGAGTACAATGTTTACGTATCTGTTGCGCTGCTGCAAATAAGAATTTAATTGTTCTGTTTCAGGACATGTGACAATAAAACACTCCAAACATTTACAATTTTTTCTGACTCCAATTTCATTAAAGGTTTCTCAATTATAACTCTCTCTCTTTACCCCTTATATTATTCAGCTAGAGTATTCATCGCACCATAGGGTGACTGCTTACTTGAGTGTAACCGTTATATGCTGCTCAATGAATCCTCTGTGAATTTAATAAACTCCGACTGGAGTCTGGCAGTCCTTCCTAGTGGCAAATCCAAACTATGCTCGTCTCATCAGAATGCACAGCTTTAAATGTACTTCACATATTCAACCAGCCAACACCCTGAAAAAAAAACAAGTTTTTTCAACTTGTTCACAGACACCTTCTGACAGGCTTTTCTTTATATGTAAAATGTATAAATATTGACACTGAACGGGTTTAGTTTAATCTAATTTAGAGATACAGCGTTGAAACAGACCCTTCGGCCCACCGACCAGCTATCCCCACACATCAATATCAGTTTTATTCGTCACTTGCACAAAGTGCAAGTGAAATAATTTGCCAGCAGCGCAATGAAAAAGAACACACACAAACCCAATAACATTTTTTAACACAAACATCCACCACAGCATATATCACTGTGGTGGAAGGCACAAAAATTGGCCAATCCTCCTCCATTTTCCCCCGTGGTCGGGACCTCAACCCTCCGCAGCCGCCAATGCGGGCGTCCAGAAGTTCAGACAAGGCAAAGTCCAGACAAAGTCCAGGTAAGTCCAGAATCGGTACTGCCCCACCGGAGACCGCGGCTTTAGGTTGGTTTAGGCCGCAGGCCGGCGGTCGAAGATTTAAAGTTCCCGCCGCGCCGCAGAAGCACAACAGACTGCAGGGCCGGCGGTCAGAGCTCCTCTCCAGGGGTCCCCGGTGAGGGACCCCGCTCTTGATGGTAAGTCCCCGCCGCGCCTGCGGTAGAAGTAGGCCATGGACCGGTGGTCGGAGCTTCTTCTCCTCCCAGGTCCCCAACGAGGGATCCCAGGCCCAGGACGCCACGCTAGTTGGAGCTCCGCAGACCGGGGCTTCAGGCTGCCGCGGGCCAGCGAACGGAGCGCTCCCTTCCGGTGACCCCCGGCGAGGGCTCGCCCACTCCGCGCCGAGAATCCACGCTGCGCCCGCCGCTGAAGCCCCGTTTCGGCCTCTCCATGGAGGAGGCGACCGAAACGGTTTCCCCCTTACCCCCCACACAAGACACACAGAGAGACATAAAAAACAGACATTAAAACACACACAAAAAATAAAAAAAGTTGAAAAAACCAACACGCTGCTGGCAGGGCTTCCGGCTTGCAGCGCCCCCACCGACAATATCACATTAACACTATCTTACACATATTAGGGACAATTTACTATTTTAGACAAAGCCAATTGACTTGTACGTGTTTGGAGTGTGGCAGGAAACCGGAGATCGCGGAGAAAACCCATGCAGGTCATGGGGAGATGGTATAACTCCGTACAGACAGCACCCATAGTCAGATCGAACCCGGGTCTCTGGCACTGTAAGACAAAAACTCTACTGGTGCCTCACTGTACCACCAGTTCAGGTGAACCTGAACTAGAGCAAGTCATCCAATGACCTAATAATAGGGTAACTAGACAACTCTAGTCATGGGAATTGAAATAAATTTAGGAGGACAAGATACAGAGCTTGTACATGGGAACTTGCTCTCAATATTGGTTAATGTTCTTGGGTGTTTGCTTGAATGCGTTTAGTCAGATGGTGGTGAATCTGTGGAATTCTTTGCCACAGAAGGCTGTGGAGGCCAAGTCAGTGAATATTTTTAAGGCAGAGATAGCTAGATTCATGATTAGTACAGGTGTCAGTGGTTATGGGGAGAAGCCAGAAGAATGGGGTTAGGAGGGAGAGATAGATCAGCCACGATTGAATGGCGGAATAGACTTGAAGGGCCAAATGGTCTAATTCTACACCTATCACATCTGACCTTATGACCTTGATATGGTAATTAGGTCCAGAGAACAAGTTGCAGAATCTACGTTGTATTTTTTCCCCTTAAAAAGATTTGACATCAAGGTTAAGGACTACTGCAACTAGATACAGTACACAAAAGTTATTTTGAGCCAAGTATTGGCACTCACATTAGAAAGCTTAAAGATTCATACAAGTTGTTTTTGAGCTCCAGATGTGCAGAATGATGAACAGCTACATTGAATAACAGTTACTCCGGAGGAGAGCAAGTGTGGCTATTGATTCTGCTGCATGTGGACTATCCTGGAGTGGCCAATGCTGAATATTTTAGACAGTCGTGAGTAACATGACCATAGTTTGGAAAGCCAGTTGGACTGGGAATTGAAATTCTGAAATCCGATATACAGAAGCAGTGGGTCATCCCACTTCTGACACCATGTAAACAACTGAGTCATACAATCTTAAATCCAAGATCATCTTTAATCAGTATTCAAACTATAGCGGTACAGCAGATTGTTAGTTGTCAGAACATCATAACCGCTTCCAAGACTGAGCAGTACAGGAGGTGGGTGTTAATATAAATCGTACAGTAGGGTGGGGTTGGTGATGCTATCCTATTGGTTGTCATGCATAAACCAATCTACAGGTAAAGTATTTGCATAAAATGCAAATAGATAAGTATGAAACCTAAAACAAGACAAATATTAAAGTCACAATGTGACTGTCCAAGGCTCAGCATATGACGTTTCCAGATGATTAATCTACAATATACTGAGAGCTGCCTTACCATGGTGATTCAAAATATGGACAGTTTCCAATTTATAAACTACTTTGACATATCCATTGACTTTATTTCAAATATACAAGGGAATAGTAGAGAAGCAACAATTATGCAACAAAAACATTGAGTTCTGGTTAGCTCATTTTACAATTTTATACAGCTGGAATATTAACTTGAGCTATCAAAAGCTTTCTCCACCTATACACCATCTATGACCACCTTTGACCCCCGTTAACCTCCCCCCCCCCCCCCCCCCCCACTTTCTCTTTCAACCCTACTCCCATCTAAAAGCCCTCCGTTTCTTCCTCGACTGAAGAACCAACCAATCCCGTCAACCAATATTCTCCTCCGCATAGCGGAGCTGATCCTTACCCTTAACAACTTTTCGTTTGACTCCTCCCATTTCCTCCAAAACCAAGGCGTAGTTATGGGCACGTGCATGGGCCCCAGCTATGCCTGTCTCTTTGGATGGTACGACAAACAATCCTTGGCCCTATCCCGAAACTCTACCTCTGCTACATTGATGACTACATTGGTGCCTCCTCCTGCACCCACGCAGAACTCACTGACTTCATCCATTTCACCATTAACTACCATCCGGCACTCAAATTCACCTGGACCATTTCCGACATCTCCCTACCGTTTCTAGACCTCACTATCTCCATCGCAGGTAATAGACTACTGACCAACATCTACCATAAACCCACTGAAGCCCATGGCTATCTCTGGACTACACTTCTTCCCACCCTGCTTCCTGTAAGGACTCTATCCCCTACTCCCAGTTCCTCCATCTATGCCGCATCTGCACCCAGGATGAGGTGTTCCACACCAGGGCATCGGAGATGTCCTCATTCTTTAGGCAACAGGGGTTCCCCTCTTCGACTATAGATGAGGCTCTCACCCGAGTCTCCTCTATATCCCATTGCTCCGCTCTCACTCCCCATCCCCCCCCCCTCCACTTGTAACAAGGACAGAGTCCCCCTTGTCCTCACCTTCCACCCTACCAGCCGTCACATACACAGATAATCCTGACATTTTCACCACCTCCAACGGGATCCCACCACTGGCCACATCTTCCTATCTCCTCCCCTTTCAGCTTTCCAGAGACCACTCCCTCCGTAACTCCTTAGTCAATTTGTCCCTTCCCACCCAAACCACCCCCTCCCCTGGTACTTTCCCTTGCAACCGCAGGAAATGCTACACTTGTCGCTTTACCTCCCCCCTCGATTCCATCCAAGCAGTCTTTCCCAGTGAGGCAGAGGTTCACCTGCACCTCCTCCAACCTCATCTATTGCATCCGCTGCTCCAGGTGTCAACTACTCTACATCAGTGAGACCAAGCGCAAGCTTGGCAATCGCTTCGCCCAACACCTCCGCACAGTTCGCATTAACCAACCGATCTCCCGGTGGCTCAGCACTTCAACTCTCCCTCCCATTCCGAATCCGACCTTTCTGTCATGGGCCTCCTCCATGGCCAGAGTGAGTCCCACCACAAATTGGAGGAGCAGCACCTCATATTTTGCTTGGGTAGTTTACACCCCAGCAGTATGAACATTGACTTCTACAATTTCAGGTAGTCCTTGCTTTCCCCCTCCGCCCCCTCCCTCCCCTTCCCAGCTCTCCTACAGCATACTGTCTCCGCTTCTTCCTTTCTTCTTCCCTCCCCCCCCCCCCCCCACATCAGTCGGAAGAAGGGTTTCGACCCGAAACGTCACCTATTCCTTCGCTCCATAGATGTTGCCTCACCCGCTTAGTTTCTCCAGCATTTTTGTCTACCTTCGATTTATCCAGCATCTGCAGTTCTTTCTTAAACAACGCATCAATCAAGACAGTTTTCATTAGAGACCTTATTCATTCCTGGGGTCACTCTGAGACAGGACTCCGCTAATCAGCGATCTGTGTACCAAAGAAATCCTAGCAGAGATTGGATTATTTAGAGCAGAAGTCAAGGGACATCGCTTCCAGCTATATTTCATGTGACATGTCTCACCAACAAATGAGTAGTTTGTGTAAAGTGATTGATACAAGCCTCCACCAAGCTGCAAACCTTCTAATCTGAAACACAGATCAGTACCAGCAGTAAACTACAGGTAGCAGGTCAGATGTCCTGACGCACTGTCAAGTTGTCCAGTCATAATTCATAGGCTTTTGTGATTCAGCCTTGATAATGAAGATGGGTAATGTTCAGGAAAGATTTTGATCAACGAGAGAATCTTACCTTGCCAGGATTGAAATTAACATTCTTTGCACTACCATGTTCATCCCCAGACACTGCAGGCTGATTGTTAAAGCCTTGTTTGACATTCAGTGCTGTCAGCTCGTCCTGAAACAAAAGGAGAACCATTAAGTCAACAGTTTAACTGCTAATACACAAGCACAAAAGATAATCTTTACTGCTATCTTAGAACTTCTGGCAAACTATAAAATTGATCTGAAGCAACTTGTTTTCCTGCATAAAATGGAAATCAATTAACGTTTAATTTCATAATTCAATACAATGTTCTTTGTAAAATTATGCAACTTTCGATGAGTGTTAGTTTACAAATGTAAAAATCCTAACAAATGCATTTGTAATTACTCACCAACACTTGTTTTCAAAATTAACCAATAGTTTTAAACCCCTCACAAGAACACCAAATTTGGCAGTTCTTATTGTCTATTTAGAGTCACTGAATCATTGAGTGATACAGTGTGGAAACGGGCCCTTCGGCCCAACTCGCCCACACCGGCCAACAATGTCCCAGCTACACTGGTCCCACTTGCCTGCACTTGCTCCATTTCCCTGCAAACCTGTCCTATCTATGTACCTGTCTGTTTCTTAAACAATGGGATAGTTCCAGCCTCAACTACCTCCTCTGGCAGCATATTCCATATACCCACAACCCTTTGTGTGAAAAAGGTTAACCCCTCGGAATCCTATTAAATCTTTTCCCCTTCACCTTGAACCCATGTCCTCTGGTCCTCGATTCCCCTACTCTGAGCAAAAGTCTCTGTGCATCTACCTGATCTATTCCTCTCATGATTTTGTATACCTCTATTAGATCTCCCTTCATCCTCCTATGCTCCATGGAATAGAGACCCAGCCTACTCAACCTTTCCCTATAGCTCACACTCTCTAGTCCTGGCAACATTCTTGTAAATCTTTTCTGAACCATTTCAAGCTTGACAATATCTTGCCTATAACATGGTGCCCAGAACTGTACACAATATTCTAAATGTGGTCTCATCAACGTCTTATACAACCGCAACATGACCTCCCAACTTCTATGCTCAATACTCTGACTGATGAAGGCCAAAGTGCCAAAAGCTTTTTTGACCACCTTATCTACCTGCGACTCGACCTTCAAGGAACCATGCACCTGTACTCCTAGATCCCTTTGCTCTACAACACTACCCAGAAGCCTGACATTTACTGTGTAGGTCCTGCACTTGTTCGACGTCCCAAAATGAAACACCTCACACTTTTCTATATTAAACTCCATCAACCATTCCTCTGCCCACCTGGCCAAATGATCCAGATCCTGCTGCAATCTTTCACAACCATCTTCGCTATCTGCAAAACCACTGACTTTTGATCATGTAATAGATTTATTGCACATGACTTTTAACCACCTGCTAAATGTTGCATTCTTCATTTAAGCTAGTCTTCAGTTGTAGCGTTTTATTTTGTTAAACCATTAAACAAAATTTCAGTATTCATTTAACATCAGTACTGTACAATTTCTAATCTTATTGTTTAAGAAAGGAAATATAGAGAGAATCCAGGGAACTATAGGTGAGCCTCACACCAGTTAGGATTTATGTCCATTTGGAAGACAATGGACTAATTAGGGATAGCCAGCATGACTTTGTATGCATGTCTCACTAACTTGACTGAGTTTTTTGAGGAGTTGACAAAGGAGATTGATGAAGTTAGGGTTGTGGATGTTGTACACATGGATTTTAGCAAAGCTTTTGAAATGGTCATGGTAGGCAGATCCAGAAGTTCAAGTGGATTCGGAACTGGCCTATTCATAGAAGACAGTGGGTCGTGGTGCATAGGCGTGGCAGTGAGCACACCATGGCAGTGGATTTAAGTGGTACCTCACTCATCTATTTAGCACCTATTTTTTGGCCCCTGGGGGTCCCACAAGTCTACACGCAGTGGGTAGTACCCGGCACGCTCCCAATTTCGTTCATTTCAGGTGACCCCCTACACACTCCCATAGTCAGACATTGGTACGTAGTTCGTCTAACCTAATGTCTCTGGGCTGAAGGTCTATAACCTGGCCATCCTATTTTTGCGGCTAACCAGTGGTTTGCATCTTGCAGTGTAGCCTCTGTATTTCTGTTCATGAAGTCTTCTGCGAACAGTGGTCATTGTCAAATCCACACCTCATTCCTGAAGAGTGTTTCTGATCTGTCGGACAGGTGTTTGGGGAGTTTTCTTTATTATAGAGGGAATTCTTCTGTCATCAGCTGTGGAGGTCTTCCTTGGCCTGCCAGTCCCTTTATAATTAGTAACCAGTGCTCTCTTTCTTCTTAATGATGTTCCAAACTGTTGATTTTGGTAAGCCTAAGGTTTGGCTGATGTCTCTAACAATTTTATTCTTGTTTCTCAGTCTCATAATGGCTTCTTTGACTTTCATTGGCACAACTTTGGTCCTCATGTTCATAAACAGCAATAAAAGTTTCCAAATGTGATGGAAAAGCTGGAGGAAAGACGAGGTGCTGAGAGCTCTCTTATACCTGCATTAAGGGAGCAATTAAACACACCTGAGCAATTACAAACACCTGTGAAGCCATGTGTCCCAAACATTATGGTGCCCTGAAATGGGGGGGGGGGACTATGTATAAACACTGCTGTAATTTCTACATTGTGAAACCAAAATGTATAAAAACACCCTTTAATAACATCTGACAATGTGCACTTCAACCACGTGTGATTTTTTTTTTCCTATTACAAATCTCAAATTTTGGAATACAGAGGCAAATAAATAAATGATCGGTCTTTGTCCCAAACATTATGGAGTGCACTGTATATTAACTTACATAGTTAAACCTTCAACAGCCATGCGTCTGTGCCAAAGGCCGCTGATGTAATCTCCATTGCCAAGCTTTAGATTTCCTTTATCAATTTAAACTTGAGACTCAATATTACTGTTTTCATAGCATGAACTCTTTTATGTCAATCTGACCCAAAAACACCAACATTTTTCTGCAACTTGAAACCACAAGATGTCACAATCAAAACAGTGGAGGAAGTATTGTGGAAGAAATTTAGAGCCTTTCAGTTAATCTAAAAACAAGATTCTGTACAATTATTGTAGTATATATGTCATTGGGGATATGAATGCAGATATCTGAGATAGGAACTCATTATTTGCCAATCATACGGCTCAGTTCTGTCAAGATAATAATTTAATATTGTCAAGGAAAATGCTTTTACCTACAGATAGTTATACTTATATTAGTGAGGCCTGGCACACTACGTCATGGCTGGACCACTGTATTAGTACAGCTGATGCACATGCCTCATTGGGGTGTATGAGCATTTTGTATGGGGCAGCAATAACTGATCATATACCTGTTGCTATGACAATAAATATTGAACACCTACCTGTGGTATCCAGAGATAGAAATAGCTTTAACACAGAAAAACTGAACTGGTCAACCCTCACAAAGGAAGACATCTTAGCCTATTATGCCCATACAGATAAATCCTTAAGCAATATTCATCTACCTAAAGATGCAATAATGTGTAGTAATGTTAATTGTAAGGATATGAAGCATAGGAGAGATATCTGCTCCATGTATAATGTTATAGTAAGTGCTTTATATGTAGGCAGTAAGCCCTACTGCAAGCATAAAAATAAGAGATATAAAATCAGGCCTGGCTGGAATAAGTATGTAACTGAGTATCATCCTGAAGCCCGTGAAGCCACTAAATCATGGGCTATGGCAGGTAGACCCAGACAGGGGCCTGTGTTTGAGTACAAGAAGCTCACTAATGCAAGATATAAGTATGCTGTTCGCTTCATCTATAAAAATGAGCAAGCTATGAGGGCTGATTCCATGGTTAAGAAGCTGCTAAGTAACAATGCTACTGATTTTTGGAAAGAAGTGAGAGCACTTAACAGTTGCAAAACATCTCTACCATGCACTGTAGATGGAATCTCTGGAACAGCTAATATCGTGGAGATATGGCGACAACATTATAGTACTTTATTCAACTGTGTCCAAGGTGATTTGTATAAGGTGGACAATATTGAGAGTATTGGCTCAATGGTGATTATGTCACATGAGGTGTATCATGCCATGAACAAGCTGTTCAACAACAAAGCAAGTGGCTTGGATCATATTTCTGCTGAATATCTTAAGTAAGCGAGTACGAGGATAGCTCCTCTCCTTGCTATTTGTTTTACTGGCTTTATGATTCATGGCTTGTTACCAGACTCAATGTTGTCTGTTCTGTTAGTGCTGGTCATTAAGGACAAAGCTGGTAAAGTAGCAGCCTAAATAATTACAGGCCCATAGCTTCAGCCCGCATATTGCCAAAAGTCTTAGAAAGCGTTCTGCTGGGTTCTGTTAACTCCACAGATAACCAGTTTGGTTTTAAAGCTAAACATGGCACTGACTTGTGCATATAGGCCCCAAAGGAGATTGTAAACAAATATAGAGGCAAAAACTCTTCAATTCTTATGTGCTTTATTGATGCTTCCAAAGCCTTTGATCGTGTTAATCACAGAAAGCTGCTTGTTAAAATGAGTCAAAGAGGGGTGCATTTAATACATTGTGGGAATTCTGGCTTACTGGTATGCCCACCAGACTATGCAAATAAAATGGGGGCAATAGGGTCTCAGCCCCATTTGGGGTAAGCAATGGTGTTAGACAGGTGGGGATTTTGTCCCTAGTCATTTTTAATCTTTATATTGATGATCTGTCCAAACAATTGAAAGCTTGTAATACTGGGTGCATGATTGGTAATATTTTAGTGAACCATATAATGTATGCAGATGATCTTGTGGTCTTTAGTCCATCTAGCACTATCTGGTCTCCAGCAGCACCTTACTATATGTTCTGTGTATGGTGTGGAACATTATATTAAATATAATGCTTGTAAGGGTGCTGTTATGATCTGTAGAACCAAAGAGGATAAATGCCTAAAATATACTGATTTTAAATTGTCTGACAATAATCTTAGTGTCAGTAATAAGGTAAAATATCTTGGGCATTTTATTACAGAACAAATGACAGATGATGAGGATATTTATAGGCAACTACGTATACTGTATGTACAGGCGAATATTCTTTTGCGGAGGTTTGGTGCATGTACAGATGTGGTGAAGATGTTGCTGTTTAGAGCATATTGCACACCACCCTATACTGCGCAACTGTGGTCGAACTATGGAAAGACAAGTTTGTAGAGACTAAAGGTCTACAACGATGCCATGAGAACACTGCTAAGGAAACCTTGATGGTGTAGTGCTAGAAACATGTTTGTGGCTGCGGGAGTCAGTACTTTAGAAGCTACCTAAGAAATCATATGTATAAATTCATTTGCAGGATAAATGACTCTAAAAATGTAATTATTGTGGCCTTGTCAAACATAAGGTTTAGCAATACACGCTACGAATCCCAGTTGTGGAGACACTGGTATCGTTGTCTCGATGTAGGACATTGATCATTCTTTTTTATTCTGGATTTTAATTCATGTATTGTGTTTTTTTTTAATATATATATATATAATTTATGATGCTTTTATAAGTGATATACTTAGATTTTATATGTATTTTATGATGTTTTTATATGCAGTGTATTTTTATGTAATGTTGTCCCTTGTCTGGACCTTGAGTCCGAAATAAAGTTTATTATTATTATTATTATTTGGAAAGTAGGTAACAGTGTACCTTCTGCAATAATGCACTTTTTTTTAAATAGTGTAGTAGTATAATGCAGTGAAGAAAGCGAATGGTATGTTAGCTTTCATAGCAAAAGGATTTAAGTATAGGAGCAGGGAGGTTCTACTGCAGTTGTACAGGGTCTTGGTGAGACCACACCTGGAGTATTGCGTACAGTTTTGATCTTCAAATCTGAGGAAGGACATTATTGCCATAGAGGGAGTGCAGAGAAGGTTCACCAGACTGATTCCTGGGATGTCAGGACTGTCTTATGAAGAAAGACTGGATAGACTTGGTTTGTACTCTCTAGAATTTAGGAGATTGAGAGGGGATTTTATAGAAACTTACAAAATTCTTAAGGGATTGGACAGGCAAGATGCAGGAAGATTGTTCCCGATGTTGGGGAGGTCCAGGATAAGGGGTCACAGCTTAAGGATAAGGGGGAAATCCTTTAAAACCGAGATGAGAAAAACTTTTTTCACACAGAGAGTGGTGAATCTCTGGAACTCTCTGCCACAGAGGGTAGTTGAGGCCAGTTCATTGGCTATATTTAAAAGGGAGTTAGATGTGGCCCTTGTGGCTAAAGGGATCAGAGGGTATGGAGAGAAGGCAGGTACGGGATACTGAGTTGGATGATCAGCCATGATCATATTGAATGGCGATGCAGGCTCGAAGGGCCGAATGGCCTACTCCTGCACCCAATTTCTATAAATATATTCAGGTTTACTTAACCATAATAAATGGCATGTGTGTGATTAGCTGTGGAGAGCGGTAACAGAAAGATGTGGGATTGGGGCCTTGGCCTACAATATTTAAAAATACATCAAAATGTCAACACCAAACAAAATTCTCCCACTTCAGCCAAGTCATTTTAATTTTCCAATTCACATGTTGATCCTAATTTTACATCAAATCTGGGATATATTTTTTTTAAATAAAGGAAAACATCCCTGAAAGGAGGTTTACAAAAGGAGGTTTCTAACCTTCACCACTTCACATTGAGAAAAAAAAGAATGCGAAAATAAACTGAACATGTAGTTTATAATAATTAAGGAACAACTTAAGTTGAGCAATTTTTAAAAAACATTTACTTTGCAAAGCTTTTAAAATATTCTTTGGTGGTATGTCAGTGGAACCAAGCTCTTCTCCTGAAGATTGTTTGAAATAAGAGTTTGAACAAGATGAAAGATTACACCAATGAAATAGTATTTCAATAAATTAAATTTCAAGCCCTGTATCGAATATGAGGTACAGGGTTTTCAAATAGAAATCACTTAGACGATTACCATGTAATGATAAACCTGCCTCATCTTAACCGACAGAAATAAATCAACACATTAAAGCAAGTGGTTGAGTACTTAACGATTTTGAACAATTACCCAATAAACACGATACATGGTAACTCAGTCTTTGGTTGATGGAACAACAAATACGGGATATTTTGCCTGCAGTGCCCATTTGCTTCTTCATGTAGCATTATCCTTCATCTGATTTTAAAGTTAAAATTTTAACTCTGATTTTAAGACCGTATACCTGCAGATTCCTCAAATGTTACTTGCCCAGCTCCTATTTAAATTTGAGAAATGAATTTCCAGCCCCCTTTTTCACCAGAGTATTTAGATTGCAACAAAGTGAAAAAAAATTGATTTAAATGAATGATGACAAACTTTTGTCAAAGGGATCAGCCTCTCTATTAAAACATTGTACCATCATCATAACTTCTAATAGGTTACTCCTAAAAATATATGTGTCAAGAACACTCTTAATGTTTCCAATCTCACGTCTCAACTGAAATCTGTCATGCCTGGTTATAGCTTCTGCACCTAAAAAGTTCTCCAGAGATGCTGCTTGACACACTGAATTACTCCAGCACTTTGTATCCTCTTTAATCTCACCCCTCTCACTTTAAGCCTATGCCCTCCAGTTTTTGAGTCCCACTATCCTGGGAAAAAGGTGGTGAACCTTCACCTTTGCCATGCCCCTCTTGTACGTCTCAATGTCATTATTCAACCTCCTATGGTTCAAAGTAAAACGTCCCAAGCTATCCAATCTCTTGCTATCACTCTAATCGCCAAGCCCACATAATGTTCTGGTGATGTTGTTTTGCACCCTTTCCAACTTACTGACATCCTTTCTATAGCTGCAGGAGCAGAATTATACACAGTACTCTCATTGTGGTGTCACCAGCAACTTGTTAGCTGTATCAAAATGTTCCAACTTTTGTAGTCCACACCCTTCCCAATGAACAAAAGCATGCAAAATGTCTTCACCATACTGTCCAACTGACTTGCCACTCTTAGTGAACAATGCACCTGTACTCTCAGACTTCCAGCATTGATTTTTGTCTTCAATTTACTTTGAATTTTGGAATTTTCAGCTTCTTTTTAAATTACAGCATTTGAATTGTTTTTCTCCTTATTTTTTCTGCTTCAAGTGGTTTGCTATTTAGATCCCGAATCATCTTTTGTCAGCTTCAGTTTCACTATGCTCAATGTCCACTTCCCTGGCCACAATGAATAAATTCCCCATAATTCCACAACGCATATTCCATCATAACAAGTCAATTTGCATTTGAACCCTTTCCTTGCAGCCATCATCCAGACTTATTTTCTCCATTTACACATTCAAAAGCACTCACCTGCATCTACAAATTCCTCCACGATGTTTAGCTATTTACTATTAGCTATTTAGGGTCTTGACCCTAAATGTCAACCATTCCTTCTCCCCACAGATGCTGCCTGTCCCACTCTTCACATTAAATTAATTGTTCTATTATTTACTCTGTTGAAAAAAACCTAACTGTTGTGCTTACTGACAAAATAAGTAACTAGACGTATAAAACTGGCAGTGCTTTACAGCAACTAAGAATTAAAAGAGAATAACAAAAACACAAGCAGATCATTTAGCCCCTCAAATCTCCTAATCCTTCATTGAGATGACTGCTCTTCTACTTTGTCTGATTTCCTATCCAAATCACATATTCTTCAATTCCCTTTGTACCCATAAACCTGCAAACCTCAGACTTTAATATAATCAATAACTCAATAACCATTTCCCTTTGAGGCCGAGAGTACCAGAGATTCACCATTCTGCATGAAGAAATATGTTCATCTCAGACTGACAATGGCCCATGACCCCCAGCTCCTAAGTATTTCAGCATCTACCTGCAAAACCTTGCATGTTTCCATTTGTTTCTTCGGAGCTAGAAGGAATATAAACTAATCACATCGTCATTTCTTACAGGAAATCCACTCACCCCAGAATTTAATGTAATGGATCTATACCACAAAGTATTCATGGAAAATAAAGCCTTGGGCACAGAGACCAAAGTTATATAAAGTAATTCATAAATGTTACATTTGTTTTATTTACACTCCGAGAAATGTTCTGTCATCAGTTCATCATCAACAAAGGCTTCAGATTTTGACATACTGCTACACAATGCAATTCCTTTCCCACCCCTGTCCTCTTTCTAACATGAATCACCAATAAATGCCTTCTCCAAATTCAACATTTCAACCAAGCTTAAGGTAACAGAAAGATGTGGGATTGGGGCCTTGGCCTACAATATTTAAAAATACATAAAAATGTCAACACCAAACAAAATTCTCCCACTTCAGCCAAGTCATTTTAATTTTCCAATTCACATGTTGATCCTAATTTTACATCAAATCTGGGATATATTTTTTTTAAATAAAGGAAAACATCCCTGAAAGGAGGTTTACAAAAGGAGGTTTCTAACCTTCACCACTTCACATTGAGAAAAAAAAGAATGCGAAAATAAACTGAACATGTTTACTCTCCCTGGAGTCATGTGAATAAAAGAGAAAGTTGTATCTTGAGAATGTAACATTGAAATATTCAAATAAATAATGTGCCCAAGTCTATGATTGATCATGTGCCCAACCAGTATTTGCAAGTACATTGGAAAAAATATCTTGAATATTTGGAAGGTGCCAAATTCAGTCATACTACATACAGTCTGTCAATTCCTGGAATACTACCCACACTGGATCTTTATAAATACAGAGTTGGAATAGTCAGGCACATAAATTAGTGCATCAGCAGGAGATGAGCTTGGTATAAAACAGTTATGTGCAAGATATTTTGTCCATGTTAGTTAGTAAAGCAAATCCACGAGTGTTACATTTCAAACACTTCTGTATGGAGTGCATTACTTCTGCATAGCAGATTGGGGGGGACGGGGGGACGGGACGGGACGACTGGGACACATCCAAGCCAAAAATCAAAGATGGTCAACTGGCATAAATGATCAGTTCTGATATAGACAAAAAGTGTAATAAAATGGAAACACAAGGAACTGCAGATGCTTTTTCACACAAATAAAGTGCTGGAATAACTCAGCAGTTCATGCAGCATCTCGGTCGAACATGGATAGGTGACATTTCGGGTCAGTGCCCTTCTTCAGATTGCCAAAAAAAAGCAAGCTACCCAAACTTGGAGCTTTCAATATTGAGTGCAGAAGTTTGCTACATGCTCAACCAGATGAGCTGTTGATTCTCATGCTTGCTCTGGGTCTCATTGCAATAGTGCAGGCAGCCAGAGACATATTCATTAGTAGTCGATTTAAAACAAGGCTCTACTTGTCCGTTTCATTTTTATAAACATTAAAGCTTCCATTGCACCATTCAGTGTTGAAACCTGCAGATGCACTTTTCTTCCTTAGCCATCACTAAGAACCTCCATCCAGTTCACGTCATTGCCCCATTCTGTATGATAATTTGAACATAGCCTTGTAAACCTCATATTTCAGATCACACAATACTTTATTTTTACACTATAGTTGACAATATCTAGATTTAGGGGTATCTTAGACTACTCGGAGGACAGAGTTATGATCCTTTTCAAACTGAAGCACACACAAGTCGCAAGTTAAAGAATGAAATCAACAAATGCTACTTCCTCTGTTCTTACAAATTGTTACTGCGATTCTAATCAGATCAACTTTCTTAATCCGAGAACAGATGTTATTGGAAGATGAATGTTTAGCTATAAATTATATTTAAATTATATTTAAAAGTATCTCTTGACGGTTACCTGAAAACATCACAGCACATGGAGACATTTGTGTATTCAGAAAATGGCTTTTCACAACATGCTCATACACCTAATGCACAAATATTCTCTCCTAAAGATTCTGAAGAATAGCAATTGGACTTAAAACCAACCTAATCTGCGTGTACTAGTTTTACAGAAGCAAAGCAGGACATAAAGTGGTGGAGTAATTCAGCAGGTCAAGCAGCATCTCTATAGAACATGGATTCTGGAGTTGATGTTTTATATGTGAAGAAGGGTTGTGATGTCACCTATCCATGTTCTCCAGAGATGCTGCTGGTCCTGCTGAGTTACTCCAGCACTTTGTGTCCTTTTGTGTATTAACCTGCATCTGCAGTTCTTTGATTCTACATAAGTGCAGGATCATATTAATCCCAAGACTACATAGAATGGTGGTAATATGTTGATCGTGACCATAGCATCATATTACAGGTGCAAGTCTGGGTCTCCAGCAAAGAACAACTAACTAATTAACAAGTTGTTTAAGCTAGTGCATTCCAAAAGAGCGAAGAAACAATCATCTTATACCATCATGACAGGAGAAAACAAAGGAAAGAAAATACCAGTTCTAGGTTACAATTCAAGACTAAGAAATTCTATTCTGACTCCATGGGTATTCACTGATAGATCCAGGATTTCAGTTGCCTTTACATTGAACACAGATTTTTGCTTAAGGAAATCAATTTCTTGAATTTGTGCGCAAGGTGTTACATAGAAACATAGAAAACAGGTGCAGGAGGAGACCATTTAGCCCTTCGAGCCTGCACCGCCATTCATTGTGATCATGGCTGATCATCCACAATCAGTAACCGATGCCTGCCTTTTCCCCCATATCCCTTGGTTCTGCTAGCCCCTAGAGTTCTATCTAACTCTCTTTTAATTTCAGCCAGTGAATTGTCCTCTACTTCCTTCTGTGGCAGAGAATTCTACAAATTCACAAATCTCTGGGTGAAAAAGTTTTTTCTTATCTCAGTTTTAAATGGCATCCCTTTATTCTTAGACTGTGGCCCCTGGTTCTGGACTCCCCCAATCATCGGGAACATTTTTCCTGCATCTAGCTTGTCCAGTCCTTTTATAATTGTATATGTTTCTATAAGATCCCCTCTCATCCTTCTAAATTCCAGTGAATACAAGCCCACTCTTTCCAATCTTTTCCCATATGACAGTCCCACCATCCTGGAGATTAACCTCGTGAACCTACGCTGCACTGCCTCAATAGCAAGGATGTCCTTCCTCAAATTAGGAGACTAAAACTGCACACAATACTCCAGATGCGGTCTCATCCGGGCCCTGTACAACTGTAGTAGGACCGCTTTACTCCTATACTCAAATCCTCTCGTCATGAAGGCCAATATGCCATTAGCTTTGTTCACTGCCTACACTACCTGCATGTTTACTTTCAGTGACTGATGTACAAGGACACCCAGGTCTCGTTGCCCTTCCCTTTTTCCTAATCGAACATCATTGAGATAATAATCTGCCTCCTTGTTCGTGCCGCCAGATAATCTACATTAAACTGCATCTGCCCATCTCACCCAACCTGTCCAAGTCACGCTGCAACCTCCGAGCATTCTATTCGCAGTTTGCAATGCTACCCAACTTTGTGTCAACTGCAAATTTGCTATTGTTACTTTTAATCCCATCATCAAAATCATGAATACATATTGTAAATAGTTGCTGCCCCAGCACACAGCCTTGCGGCATTCCACTCGCCACCGCCTGCCATTCTGACAGGGACCCATTTATTCCTACTCTTTGTTACCTGTCTGAAAACCAATTCTCTATCCATGTCAATATCCTAACCCCAACACCATGTGCTTTAATTTTGCCCACTAATCTCCTGTGTGGGACCTTATCAAAGGCTTTCGGAAAGTCCAGATACACTACATCCACTGGCTCTCCTTCATCCATTTTACTTGTCACATCCTCAAAAAATTCCAGAAGATTAGTCAAGCAGGATTTCCCCTTCATAAATCTATGCTGACTTGGACCAATCCTTTTACTGCTATCCAAATGCGCCGTTATTACTTCTTTTAATAATGGTCTCCAGCATCTTCCCCACCACCGACGTCAGGCTAACTGGTCTATAATCCCCCGTTTTCTCTCGCTCCTTTCTTAAAAAGTGGGATAACATTAGCTACCCTCCAATCCATTGGAACTGATCCTAAATCTATAGAACATTGGAAAATTATCACCAAAGCATTCACGATTTCAAGAGCCACCTCCTCGAGTACCCTGAGATGCAGACCATCAGGCCCTGGGGATTTATCAGCCTTCAGTCCCATCAGTCTACCCAATACTATTTCTCACCTAATGCAAATTTCTTTCAGTTCCTCTGTCTCCCTAGATCCTATGTCCTCCAGTAGATCTCGGAGATTGTGTCTTCCTTAGTGAAGTCAGAACCTGTTTGTTTGGTTCATTACCTGTTCATTTCCTTGTTCCTCATAATAATTTCACCTGTTTCTGCCTTCAAGGGACCCACATTTGTCTTTACTAATCTTTTTCTCTTAACATATCCTTCTTTAAATTCTTGGCCAGCTTACCCTCGTACTTCATCTTTTCGCCCCGTATTACCCTTTTTGTTACCTTCTGTTGTCCTTTAAAAGTTTCCCAATCCTGACTTCCTGCTACTCTTTGCTAGGTTATACACCTTTTTAAAATTTTATTCCATCCCTAACATCCCTTGTCAGCCACGGTGGCCTCGTAGAATCTTTCTTCCTCTTTGGAATGAAATTATCCTGCATCTTCTGGATTATGCCCAGAAATTCCTGCTATTGAATTGAATTGAATTGAATCCTTTATTTATTTGTCATTCAGACCTTTCGGTCTGAACGAAATGTCGTTGCCTGCAGCCATAGATGTAATAATAAACAACACATAATAAACACAAATTAACATCCACCACAGTGAGTTCACCAAGCACCTCCTCACTGTGATGGAGGCAAAAGTCTTAGGGTTGCTGTCTCTTCCCTCTTCTCCCTCTGCACTGAGGCGATACCCCACCGGGCGATGGTAAGTCAGTCCCGCGGTTCAAGCTCCGCGGCCCTGGGGTGGTCGAAGCTGCCGCCCTCCAGTCCAGCGGACGCAGTTGTTGCCACGGGAGCTCCGGAAAACAGGCATCAACCTGTGACCCGCGAGCTCCCGACGATGTCATCCACTGGCCCGCGGCCGAGCCCCGGATTCCACAGTCTCCATATTGCTGTTCCACAGTCATTCCTGCTAGGATCCTTTTCCAGTCGACCTTGGCCAGTTCCTCTCTCATGCCTTCATAGTCCCCTTTGTTCAACTGCAACACTGACACTTCTGATTTACCCTCCTCCCTCACAAATTGCAGATTAAAACATCATATTATGGTCACTACCTCCAAGCTCCACTGCCTCCTAACTCCTTTACCTTGAGTTCCCTTATTAAATCAGGTTCATTAGACAACACTAAATCCAGAATTGCCATCTCTCTGGTAGGCTCCAGTACAAGCTGCTCTAAGAATCCATCTCAGAGGCACGCTACAAACTCCCTTTCTTGGGGTCCAGAACCAACCTGATTTTCCCAGTCTACCTGCATATCCACCTCCAGTTTATATTCCATTTGGAATAATTTGGAGGACCAGGAAACCAAACCAAAAAATATTGAAATCTCGCATGTGCACAGTGGCATTACCTTTGTTACAAGCCAATTTTAACTCCTGCTGCAACTTGCACCTGAAATCCAGGCTACTGTTTGTGGGGCCTGTAGATAACTCCCATTAGTGTCTTCTTACCTTTACAATTCCTTAATTCTATCCACAGCGAATCTACATTGTCAGTCCCCAAGTCACCCCTCTTAAGGGACTGAATTTCATCCGTCAGCAAGAGCTACCCCACCTCCTCTACCCACCTGCCTGTCCTTTCTATAGGACGTATAACCCTGAATATTCAGTTCCAAGTCCCGATCCTCCTGCAGCCATGTCTCTGTAATCCCCACAATGTCATACTGTACCTATCAATCTCCAACTGAGCCTCAAGCTCATCCACTTTACTTCGTATACTTCGTGCAGACATTAATACTTTTAATCCGAAAGGAAGTCACAAACACCCTTGAACATTGTATTTCCATGTTAATGATTACTCCTACTGAATCAATAACATCATATTCTGTTGTTATTTTTGCACCAAAATAAATATATGATCTCTGCGAGAATTCAAATTTACATCACTGAAAACATCACCCGACTGTCAACAATGAATGCCATAATTCAGGTAAGCAAGTACTACGCCTATTTACAAAATTAATAATTGCCCCTGGGCCTAAAGCTACAAATATTATGTAAGATTGAAATGTTTCTCTGAATGTTTTTTTCTTAGAAAACTATTTTCTAACAGTCCAGTTACTATTTTAATCTCACATATACATTCTAATTCAAGCTGGAAAGGGTACAGAGAAGATTTACAAGGATGTTGCCAGGACTAGAGGGTCTGAACTATAAGGACAGGTTGAGTAGGCCAGAACTCTATTACCCAGAGCACAGGAAGATGAGGTATAATCTTATAGAGGTGTTTAAAATCATGAGGAATAGATCAGGTAGATGCACAGAGTCTTTTGCCCAGTAGGTGAACCGAGGACCAGAGGACATAGGTTTAAGCTGAAGGGGGAAAGATTTAATGGGAATCTGAGAGGTAACTTTTTCACACAAAAGTGGGTGTATGGAACAATCTGCCAGAGGAGGTAGTTGAGGCTGTGACTATCCCAACGTTTTAGAAACAGTTAGACAGGTACTTGGATACGACAGGTATGGAGGGAAAAGGACGAATAGCAGGCAGGTAGGATTAAAAATTTGTCATTTTGCTTCCTGGTTTGCTGCATAATAATATTTCAATGTGATTACTCAGCCGCCTTCGTGACAATCTTGTTGCTGGATTACTAATCTCAAAATTAATTCCTTACGTTGAGAAAAAGAAAATTCACAGCACACACATCAATAATTTGTTACCTTAATTGGTGTTACCTTATTGCTGACAACAAAATCCAAGCCAGTACATCAGTTCTGATGAAAGATCAGCAACCTGATGTCTGATCTGTTGAGTATTTCAAGCTCTTTCTGTTTCTGCAATTTAGAGGTTGCTGCTGGCATTGGTATTGGATATAATTTAAGTAAATGGAGTAAAATAATTGTTGATAGTTAAGAAGTTACACAAGATTTGTTGCCGTTGAAAACAAAGATTAATGACTGGATACATTTCTGTGGCATTGTTAATGTCATCTCAAAAACACTTTACACTATGAAACAACAGTGCTTTGGTTTACTAAAGCAAAACAGCAATTTAAAAATGGCACACCATAACATGGACTTTTGGGGAAATTAAAAAGGAACAGGCAAAAATCAGGGATACAAGGAGGAAATGTTAGTCATTAGGTGTTGACGGAACATCCACTAATAATGAAACATTAAGATGGCAAGATTACTTCTGGAGATGTGTACACAAAAACTCACAAACTAAACTGGCTCAAGGCACTGGAATAACTTCAAAGCAGGGCTTCAAAGTCAATTCACCTCATCTGGAAAGGAAATTGTGCCCATGAAGCTTAGAAAGAATCTGGGTAATGAGTGCTAGTTTTGTAAAGTTGGGGGCACAAAGCAAATGTTTATAAATTGGTGTAATTTGTGGAGGGTAAAAAGGCTCTGGTAGAGAGAGAACACAATGCGGGCATAAAAGTTTTTTTTTTTAACTATGAACTTTGTAATCGATAGCAAACATTGCAACTGCTATGCCTTATATTGGTGGAGTTTGTGAGGACTTCTGCGATCTTATTAATGATGATTATCCGCATTAAACACATTACTGATGGGTCGGCTGAACAGTTAAATGGGCTGCACACCGACCCCCTTTCTCCCCCGGCGTGGGCTCGCCACTCTCTCCCACAGAGGCAGTTGGATGAGCCAGAGGACTGCTGTGGGAGAGCAGTTATGTGTACGTTTTTCTTGAAGTCTGTGGAACTGTTCTAGGCCCAAGTGCGGCCACAGACAGAGACTATTTATTGTTTACATGGAAGCTGCTCTAGGCCCGGCTCCCTCACGCCGGCTTACTTACCCCGCCGGCCCGGCTGCTTGAAAGAGTGACTGGCCGTCCTCCCGGGGAATCTCTACGATTTTTCCTACCTCTTTCTGTTTGGGGTCCTGCGGGTAAACGTCTGGCGGCCCGAGCCGAGGCCTTTTCAACGGCCTGTGCTCATAACTCAATATCCCGAACGCCGCCATCTTTGGGAAACCCGGCTTCACCCAGCGAGCGGCGCCGAACGTTGACGGAAATCACCGAGTCCGATCATCGACGGAGATTACCGAAGCGGACCACCGAAGCCTTCTTCTGCCCACCCAATTCTGTGTGACATACACACAATTCCATTTGTTTGAACTATCTGTGTTAATTCGCACTCTGTCTATTTTAGGCACAAAACTGGATTTCAACCAGGAAAAATATTCCCAACTAACCAGCACAACGCGTCTACTGCATTTTCTGTTTCAGTACCAATTATTACTAACTGGAAAGCAGTTGCTGATGCAGACAAGATCGCTCTATCCGTTGGAACATACACATGCAGGAACTGAATCAAAAATTCCACTCCTCTGTGATGGGTCTGCCGCTCGAAATCCCAGTAACAAATCTGAGTACAGTACTAGAATGCTCCAGAAGCAATAAGATTACTGCATATTTAGTGTACCTCTTCGAATCTCATGTCCCTGCCAAATTATACAATGCACTAGTATCACCCGATTCATCCATTCATTTATTAAATTATCGAGATTAGGTCATTTTCATTAAATCTAATTCTGGAGATTCAATTATATAACGTCCTTCCTCCAGCTGCGTGCACATTCAAAAATTGTGTTTCTTTCCCAACTTGGACGTTTTTAAACAAATAAATTAAAGTGTTCAAATAGGATTAAATGTAGAATGATTTATTCACTGCATTATTAATATAATTTGTGGCTATGGTGGCAAATGATTCCCTCAATTTTTTAATTTTTCATTGGCAATAGGCGAGTGACAACTTTAACTTAGAATAGCAGTCAATACAATGGATTTAGAATGACCACCTCATTATTGGCTGGGTAAGCTCTACAAGTCCACATAAGATTACCACCAAATCAAACTATAGTTGCAAGTGTAGAACTAGTGCAGTAATCGCTTGACCCAGTAGATAATTATGCTTGGCACCAAATCTGGTATTTTATCCATATGCCAAATAACTTTGTGTCGTGTTTTATAGCTTCTACTTGATCTATACAAATAATATCTACCTTCAGCACGGTGGAGAGAATGGTGTATAGCAACTTGAAATGGTTGTATTGTCAGAGTCAAGCAAAAGCACGAATTGCCAGCATTTAGCTTAAGCAATACCCAAACAGTTCAGTCAATAAATAGGTTATCTGGTCATTTACATGCCCCAAACCAGATTCCAAAATATCAAAACAGACATCCTATTCCACCCTCTGTCATAAAAAGCAGAATGAGGAAAACCACTGAGTCCTGGCAATTCCCAGCTCATGACAACCCAAGGAGTATTCAAAACCATGTGTTAGGAGCATATAATGAGTCCAACAGCGGTAGCAGAACCATATCAATGCCCCTCACATTGGGCACCTTCTGCTCAATCTTTAAAGGATTCTGCTATTCTACCAATTCTGTGCTGTTGTTAATCTACGTGTATCTAAGCCTTCGTTTTGTTATTTAATGGAAATATTCAGATGAAAGATACGGAAAACTAATTGGCAAGGCACTGACCTCGTACCACAGAGTTTTGGTTGCAGGAAAGTTAGGTACTTACAGGTGATCTTACAGACATGGCATGACAATCACAAATCTACACATGTTAAATTCTGGACTAAAACAAGGGTAATCCTAAAAACTATCAAATAATAACTTTGATACGATAATGGTTTTCTCTGCATGTAATGTTATGCGTGGTTAATTTCCCATGGCCAGATTTCCAGGTGAAAAAGTTAAGACGCTGCAGCGGGGAATTCGGGCTGCTTCTTTTAAAAGACCTAAAATGGCCATCCTTGAAGCAACTTGTGAATGTGGGGATTTTTTATCTCCAGCTGCCATTGCTTGCTGCTGTGAACCTGCTGTTCCGCCCCCCTGCAGGAACTATACATCAGGAGGTGCAACTCCAGAGCCAATAAAATCATGGGAAACCCCTTCCACCCCTGCAACGGACTGTTCCAGCTGCTATGGTCAGGCAAACGCCTCCGTTGCCATGCTGTGAGAACAGAGAGGTTGAGAAGGAGTTTCTTCCCAGAAGCCATTAGGACTGTAAACTCCTATCTCACCAGGGACTAACTTTTACTGTACCACTCTACTGCTTTTTTTTAAATTGCTGTTTTTTCCCCCTTTTTCCTTCCGCCCACAATATTTAATATGTAAAAGAATATGTGATTCTGTTCCATTCTGTTTGTAGTTTGTTGGTTGTTTGTTTGTTTGTCTTTTTGCACAAAGTCCGCGAGCATTGCCACTTTTCATTTCACTGCACATCTCGTATGTGTATGTGACGAATAAACTTGACTTGACTTGACTTGATAAGCGAGTTCAGTATTCTGAAAAACACAAGGAATCATGGGATTTGTCAAAATTAATTTGATAAAAAAAAGTGAACGGGGGTGCCAGGTAGCGGAGAGTGGAGAGAAAGGGGGCAGATGCGAGTGGGAGACAGGGTGGAGAGACTGGACCAGTGGAGGGACGGTGAGAGGTGGGGGAGAGAGAATGGGGGGGGGGGTGAAAGAATGGGGGGGGGGGGGTGAAAGACATGCGTGTTTGTGTTTTGCTCACAGATGTGTTTAGTTTAACATTTTGCGGGGAGCTGCCGGGGTTTGCATGTTGGTTGCAGAGACGGGCAATGTCCCCCAGTCCCTCCCTCCAGTCCAAGATGGGGGGGGTTGGAGGACCGGGGAGTTCTTGCGGAGACGGGGTGTCCGGGACCTGCAGTGAAGCCGCGATAGCGAGTTCCTCTCTCCCCATCCCTCTTCCCATCTCTCTCCCCATCTCTCTCCCCATCTCTCCCCATCCCTCTCCCCATCTCTCTCCCCATCTGTTTCCCCATCCGTCTCCCGATCCCCCTCCCCATCTCTCTCCCTGCCGCCTCGTCTTTAACCGAGGACAGGCGTCGCTCTGTAGGAAGGAACTACAGATGCTGGTTTACACTGAAGGTAGACACAATGCGCAGGAGTAACTCAGCGGGACAGGCAGCATCTTTGGAGAAAAGGAATGGGTGACGTTTTGGGTCGAGATCCTTCTCCAGAGATGTTGCCTGACCCACTGCGTTACTGCAGCATTTTGTGTGTATGCCTGTTGATGATTGGTGTTCAGCTTTCGCCGGCACCGAGCGGGTTAACCGCCAGCCACTGGATAAGGCAAGAGGTGCTGCTGACGGTCCCCGGCCCGTCAGGGAACGGGTTCCTCAGGAGTCGAAGCAGAGTTGAGCTGGAATTAGTGCTTCTTCTCCGCGCTGATAGTAAACTCGGGGCCGCCACTGCTCCGGTCCGGTGTTCCGTCAGTCCAGGGCCACCCCGGATATCTCCGGCCACCCCCGGACAGGGATGGGACACTCGGGAGGGGACGGGGACGGTAGTGAGACTCCGCTCACAAATCTGCCTCCTGGGGTTATGCAGGGGAGGGGTGTGTGGTTCGCCCCTATATAATAACCCTGTATAACCCGGGAGGACAGCCCGTGAGTGTGGAATCCATCCAGGCTGAGGGGGACCGGACCGTGATTCATTAGATTATCACTGCTGAGATTTCTGCATGGACCAGTGGAGAAGGGAGAACTAGTGTAGCTCACTCCAGTAGCAATTCAGCAGCGCTTGCAGCGCCGGAGACCAGGTTCGATCCTGACTACAGATAAAACGCAGATCTGTATGTCTGCAGCAGCTCTGGTGCCGAAATTTTTAATCTCCAGTGACCTATATCCTGGGCATGCGCAGTCGGAATGCCGAATTCGTCCCTTGTGTCACAGTCTCAGGTGTCGCCTTTGATCGGCGACCGAGCGGACCAGTGAAGAGGCGGCGAACGTCACCTGTAGCCGCGGGATGGAGGCGGGATCTTTGTTGTCAGGTGCTCGGAGCTGAAGAGAGCGCTGGGGCGGAGTGAGGCAGGTGTCGGAGCACAAACCCACTGTCGCCGCAAGATATTAAACGTAGAACAACTGCAGAGCGATTGCCCGAGAGGCAGGAGATCGTTTGCGAAGTCGCTTGGGCGGAACTGAGTGTCGGGTCCTGAGCCCAAGCTCCTCCAGTCTAATGTCTGTCGAGCGCGACACGGTGCAGATCCCCGATGACCTGGCGTTCGCCTCGTTCCGGCAGCAGTGTGAATCAACGCAAGGATGGCAACAGAAGTACAGCAAACTCGGAGTGGGAGTGTGGGTGCAGGACACATCTGAGGGGAAAGCCGTGCACCGAATGAAGGTAAATGATAAGATCGGGGAATGAACAACGCCAAAAAAAGGCCTTGTGTGTTTGTGTACCATTACTGCACAACGCTCCCTTCCCCTTCTTCTCCCTCCCCCAAAAATTTGTACAGCCAGTGAATGACTTTTGAAGCGAGTTCCTCACAGTCGTGGACGGAAACGTGGCAACCAATTTCCGCGCAGAAGGTTGAACAGTGAGACGGGTGACAACTTTAACCTGTTTCATTCCTGTCTGTTGAGAGTGTGCATTGACCTCTTCATACCGTGCCGTTTAAACCGGCGAAAGCAATACATTAATTTTTTTCCAAAGAGTATTATCAAACAAATTGTTACTGAGCCACTTATGAAATATTGGGCTGAATGACAATTGGTTTGGAGGAGTAAGTTTTATGGAATATTGTAGGGTGGAGCGGGTGAAGAGATTTTGACAAGGAATGTTAGAAGCTGAGGGTTTGGTGGGCAGTAATAGAATGGTTAAATTTGGGGAACTAGAGGGCAGATATTCTGGAGACTAGTCATAGAAACAAGTGTTTCAGCGGTCACCTATCTCTGTTCCCCAGAGATACAGCCTGACCTGCTGAGTTATTCCAGCACTTTGTCTTTTTTGTGAACTAGCAAGTTCAATTCCTTGTTTCTATATTTCAGTCCATGAGTCCTGTCTAACCATTAACCACCCATCCACACTATTCTTATTGTATTCTTCTCACATTGCCATTAGCTTTCATTGGATTCTTCCACTTACCTACACATTCAGGGCAATTTACAGTGACCTACCAATCCACACTTTTGGGATAGGGAGGGAAATGGAGCATGTGGGGAAAGCCTGTACAGTCTCAAGGAGAATGTGAAAGCTCCATCCAGACTGCATCAGATATCTGAGTCATCTGGAGATATGAGATAGCAGCTCTACTGGCTGTCACATCACTGAATTATTCGGGAAGTTGGGGGACTATGGAAGAAAACAAGGATGAGATTTATAAAATTGAGATATTGCTTAACATGATGTTGCACCGAATAGAGAAGGCATGTTGAGTAGAAGATGACCAATAGTCTATGGGAATAGAATCTGATGAATCATTGGTTATGACTAGACAGAAAAGCATGATTGTGATGGGATGGTCTCTCCTTGCCCGATTAGTGCAACTCCAGCGATACTTAAGTCCAGCTCCAACTAGAATTAAACAACCCATTTGATTAACTGCCAAACCATCACCATTGACATCCATTCCTTTCAACACACACACATTACAGTCATAGTTTGCATTGTTTATAAAATAAAGTAGTTATTTGCTAATTGATCAGCATCTTCCAAATCTATGAAATGGCTTCCAATATCAAAGGTAAGCAGAGCAGGTGCATGGAATGTATCTGGAGTATCCATTCATAGTTACAGACAATCTTGACTATGAAGTGCATCACAGACCCTATATAATTGCAATCTGTTTCTTGAAAATTCCTGTCCAACAGCACTATCAGACTAGTTTCATAGGAAGGACTCCAATGATTCAAGGAGCAGGCTAACTTGTATCTAAAATGGTATGTTAGCTTTCATAGCAAAAGGATTTGAGTATAGGAGCAGGGAGGTTCTACTGCAGTTGTACAGGGTCTTGGTGAGACCACACCTGGAGTATTGCGTACAGTTTTGGTCTCCAAATCTGAGGAAGGACATTATTGCCATAGAGGGAGTGCAGAGAAGGTTCACCAGACTGATTCCTGGGATGTCAGGACTGTCTTATGAAGAAAGACTGGATAGACTTGGTTTATACTCTCTAGAATTTAGGAGATTGAGAGGGGATCTTATAGAAACTTACAAAATTCTTAAGGGGTTGGACAGGCTAGATGCAGGAAGATTGCTCCTGATGTTGGGGAAGTCCAGGACAAGGGGTCACAGCTTAAGGATTAGGGGGAAATCCTTTAAAACCGAGATGAGAAGAACTTTTTTCACACAGAGAATGGTGAATCTCTGGAACTCTATGCCACAGAGGGTAGTCGAGGCCAGTTCATTGGCTATATTTAAGAGGGAGTTAGATGTGGCCCTTGTGGCTAAGGGGATCAGAGGGTATGGAGAGAAGGCAGGTACGGGATACTGAGTTGGATGATCAGCCATGATCATATTGAATGGCGGTGCAGGCTCGAAGGGCCGAATGGCCTACTCCTGCACCTAATTTCTATGTTTCAATGTTTCTAACATTGTCTTCTCAATGCCAATTCAGGACAAGCTGCAAGTGGTGACCAGCACAAATATCTAATTCAAAGGTTTCAAAGGTGTTTTATTGTCACATGTACTAATTAAGGACAGTGATATCCAAATTACCATGCAGCCATATGGAAAAAAACATGCAACAAGACACACAACTACATAAAAGTTAACATAAACATCCACCACAGCAGATTCCCCATCTTCATCACTGTGATGGAAGGCAAAAAAGTCCAATCTTCTTCCTCTTTATTCTCCTGCGGTCGGGGCAGTCGAACCATCAATCGGGGCGATCGAAGCTCCCGCATCCGGTGGTCGAGAGTGACCAAAACTCCCGCGTTGGAGCGATCGAAACTCCCGCGGCTTGGATTTCCCCAAGTCGGTCTCTGACCAGAGACCGCGGACTCCGTGATGTTAAGTCCGCAAGCACCCATGGTTGGAGCTCCGAGGTCGATCCCTGGCAAAGGGATCGCGGGCTCCGCAATGGTAAGACCGCAGCGGACCGCGGTGGAGCTCTCAAACTCGGTCTCTAGCAAAGATCGGCAACTCCTCAATGTTAGGCCACAGTGTGGACGGAGATACGATATGGATAAAAATCGCATCTCCGTCGAGGTAAGAGATTAGAAAAAATTTCCCCCACCCCCCACATAAAACAAGCTAAAGAACACTAAAACCATACATTTAACACATACAATTAAAACACAAAGAAGGAAAGGATAGACGGAAAGGATAGAGAGAGGCAGCCATTGCTGGCTCTAGCCGGTGACAACTAACTGACAAAAAATGCAACAAAGATAGATTATTCGCAGTGATGTGATATCAGTTCCTGAAAGAAAAATTGTAAGGAGAAAAAAAAGGGATGATCTGATTGACTTTTTGAACTGTGTCCAATTCTGTATTTCAACATTCAAATGCTTTATATATAATGAAAATGGGATTAGAATAGATTATTTATATGTTGAACAGGTGAACAATTATGCACAATTAGTCAGTTTTTGCACTGAAGAATAGTGCACTTAAATTTCTTTTGATTGTTAGTATTACTAATGTTGACATTTGTTTTACTGATTGGTTAACACTGACAGAAGAGAAACAACTAAACAAAAAAGAACTGCAAAAGCAGTGAAATGTGCATGTCAGGAGATAAATTGGGAAAAGCTTGAAAATAAAATATGTGAATGGCAACTGCAACATATCGTGTAATACTTTTAAACTGATCTAAAGCCACACCGCCAATACAGTACCTGTCAGAGGTTCACACAATGAATTTTTGTATTTCACTAAATGCAATGTAGGCAATTTTGTGTTCAAATGGTACTGTGAAGCCATGTGATATGAACAAAAATTCCATGATCTGCCAAAGTGTTCTCATGCGTAACATATTTCTGATACACTGTAGACTGTTGATTTGCATGAGACCAGTTCTGACATCAATTAAACCAGTTTTAGCTACCACATTAAAGTATGCAAAGATATGTCAGTATAACTAAAGCATTTATTGATTTAAATATGATCTTATATAATAATATCCTATTACTATAAACTTAACAGCAACAAAATCCTAGAACGGAAAAGTACATTTTAAAAAATATTAATGATTTCACTGAAGTCTTGGGATTATAAAATGTTAAAAGTATTGTGGATTTAAGAGTACAAAAGCATAGTTGCCAAATCCAAAGATAATTAAGAATTTTCAGATCGTAGCATTGCACATAATGCTTAGAGATAGTTTGACATAGAATGACTGAAGATTCCATGATATGCACCAGGTTTTTTGTAGTTTTGTTTTTGCCAAGCTACATTAATAATGCTCCTTTTTTCTGGTGAGAGTAAGGGAGTACAATTTCTAAATGACATTTTAACTGCATGTCATAATTTATGAGATCAATTTCTGTTTGCATTATATGTTTTACATTTTATCAGCTTTATTATAGTTACTGCTTGGGACAAAGATGTAATTCTTTTATTGCTGCGCAACAAGTATCAATAGCATTAATTAAAACGTTCTGTGCTTTGCGTAAAATGATTTTGCCTCTTTAGTTTAAAAATATATAGGAAAATGTGTTAATGATACTAAAATTCTCCATTTGATTATGTACAATTTAAAACTTCATTTTAAAGAAACATATATAGGTACTGAGAGAATAGGGTAAAGATATACAAATAGTTGGTGCTAGTAATGCATAGTGACTTAAAAATTCTCCAGCAAATATGTGGTTTGATCTAAATGAGCAAGACATAAAATAAATGTATAACCTAAATTAAAACATCAAGGCCATATAATGTTGAAGAAGTTGTTATATAGGTGTGTGGATATGCAAGGAATGGGGGAACGTGGATCTTGTGCAGGCAGATGAGATTAGTCTATCTTGGCATCATATTTGGCACAGACAATGTGGGTTGAAGGATATGTAACTGTGCTATACATTTCTATGTTCTGATGCAAATCAACAGACAGAAAAAAAAATCTGATTTGCCCTGGAAATAACAACAAAATGACAAAAAAAAATCAAGGTCTGTAAGGTTTGAATAAGATTTATCAGGACTTCCGGTGGCGCTATGGAGGGATAGGACGCACGTGTAAGTAGCTCAGGACCATGCCGATTAAACTACGTTTAAAAAAAGAACAAAGCAGATCAATATTCAACGCATTTACGGGCAAAGGGCCAGCAGACCGGTATTCGGACCGTAATACCACCTAAACAAAGGCCGAAAAAAGACGGAGAGGAAGGCTGCGCAGAAGCCCCGAACTCACCTGAAAAACAGTCCCGTGAAGAGACTGCAGTCTAAACACCGGTCCTGCAAGCCATCGAAGCTCTGCGATGGGAACTCTCAGCAGTAAAACAGGAAATCTGTGCTAAAATTGACTCTCGGGTTGAAGAGGTAACTGCAATCCTGAGAGGGGAAATTCTATGTCTGGAAACCGACATCAACCGTAAGTTGGAAACTACCCTGGCTACTTCACTCGCCCACAGCAAGACTATCCGGGAGCTAGAACTAGCGGCTACAGCAGGCTCTGATGCTACAGATAAGTTGAAAGCTGAAGTGGAGCGCATCTCCGGCTTGGTGTAAAAATTAACAATAAAATGCCTAGATCTAGAGGGGCGTTCCAAGCGTCAGAACTTGAGAATAGTCGGAGTGAAAGAAGGTAAAGAACACGGTCAAAATGTCCGCAAATTTACAGCACAATTACTTAAAGACACACTCGCTCTGGATGAAAAGCCTGTGCTTGACCGAGCACACAGAGCACAGAGAACCCGGTCAGACAGCAACGCACCATTGCGACATCTGATCCTGCGGGTGCATCACTGCCATGTCCTGGAGGAAATACTTCGTAAAGTGGCCAAGGACAGGAAGGACATACCAAGGACAACAGATACGAATTTTCAGAGACTTTCCCCCTGAAGTCGTTAGACAAAGAGCACTCTTTTCCAGGACAAGAGGAATTCTGAGGGACATACCAGGAGTTCGATTCGGATTATTATACCTGGCCAAGCTCCGTGTCACACATGAAGGTGCTGAATCCTTCTTCACTGACCCGAACGAGGCATTATTGTTTGCCCAGAACATCGCCGGAGCTACCAGGGGATAGGTATTAGTCTATAGAGTCGATGTCACAGGCTGTTACGGACTCGATACTTTGTAATATGGTAGAAACATTATAGACCGAAAGATAACTATTACGAGACACATGTCGGTTAAATATGCATTCAGATACTTACTCATGTCTTCCTATAGAACTTTAATTAGAGTGGATTGCTGAGCCTCTAAAAGAACTTCACATTCTGTTCTGTTTAGTTCCTTAACGTGTGAAAGGTGCAGGACTACTTAATAATAATTCTAGTAGTCAAAGTGTATTGTAAGGAAGGTTACTTGAATTCAACACTGTTGTTGTGTGGATTTTGTTAGTGACGTTTTTATATTTTGTTCCTTTTTCTTCTTATCTTTTCTCTTTTCTTATCTTTGTAATAAATATCTTAGTATCTTGCACTAAGGTGCACTTTTCTTGGAGATATCTCCCGTGAGCTGGGGAAAGGGGCGAGGGATCCCTCACTCAGCCTACATTTGGACGAGGTACTTTAATCACCGTGTCGGACCATTTAATTCAGCAGAGAACGCATAACATTAGCACATAACACATAACCCTTTCCTTCGCTCCATAGATGCTTCCGCACCCACTGAGTTTCTCCAGCATTTTTGTCTACATAACATTAGCTATGCAAGATGATGTAGCAAGCAAAACGGGGGGGAAAGAACTCACGTTTTGTAATTGGAGCTTCAGGGGCACGAATTAACCAATAAAAAGGGGTAAAATATTAGCCCATTTAAAATCCCTTAACACTGACATAATATTCCTTCAGGAGACTTACCTCAAGAATTGAATCACACAACAGGCTGAGGTGTAGGTGGATTGGACAGTTGTATCACCCAACCCTTCCCTCTAAAACCAGGGGAACTGCAATTCTAATCCGTAAAGGTATTCTGTTCAAACACAAGTCCATAATAACTGATAAGGAGGGTAGGTATATTATAGTATCCGGAGAAATGTACTCAACCTCATTGACTTTGGTGAACATATACGCTCCAAATTTTGATAACCCCCAATTATTTAATTAAATATTTAATTTAATCCCAGATATGTCCCAGTCCAATTTGATAATTGGGGATGATCTAAACTGTGTTTTAGACCAATACCTAGATAGATCTTAATTTCAAAGAATAATTACATCCAAGCCCAGTGAACTTCTGAATACTTATATAAACAACACAAATATAAAGGACGTGTGGAGGATTGCCAATCCTTCAGGAAGAGAATATTCTTTCTACTCGGGTGTCCATAAGGTGTACACAGGAATAGATTATTTCCTGGTCGACTCTAAACTTCTGCCATACACCTATAACCCAAAATATCATGATATCATTATTTCAGATCATTGCCCTCTTACATTTTCTGTGAAACTGGAAGGAATGGCAAATAGGCAGCCGTGCTGGAGATTTAACCCACAAATACTCGCAGAGGCTGGGTTTTGTGACTACCTGAAGTCACAGATGGAAATCTTCTTCGAGACAAATGACACTCCTGACATCTCCCCATCTTTGCTTTGGGAACCCTTTGAAGCCTACCTCAGGCTGCATAATTTCATACCAAGCATCACAGAATAAGAGAAATAGGGCAGAACAATTGAAGTTAGAAAAACAAATGGAACAATTAGACTTAGAAAATGCGGCTGACCCGTCCACAAGAAAACATAACAAGATAGCTGCACTCAAATTCAAATTAAACCAGATACTTTCAGCAAGAATCAGTAGGGCATTTCAATACACCAAACAAAAACACTTTGAATTCGGCGATAAACCCCATAAACTTTTAGCAAGCCAACTTCGTAAATTAGAGAATGACCGTACCATACGTAAAATCAGATCGGAAAAAGGTTAACTGCTCTCACTGCCCAAAGATATCAACGAAAGATTTCAACAATTTTATTGGGATCTTATAGAGCAATTGCCCATTTAAATACTGACCAGAAGATTCTAGCCAAAATTCTGGCTCGTAGACTCAGCCTAGTCATTGGCAAACCTGTACACTCAGGTCAAACTGGGTTCATACCTAAACGCCACATTCTTTAATCTGAGACACCTGTTTAATATAATTTATTCACATAGAATACCGAACGAAGACCTCACAATTATCTCATTGGACGCGGAAAAAGCTTTCGACTAAGTTGACCAAATGTCTTATCTTTTCACAGCGTTGGAAAAATTCCAATTAGGCGAAAACTTCATCTCATGGGTGAAGCTTCTATATACTAATCTGACCACCAGAATACTAACCAATCAAATACTTTCATCTAAATTTTACCTTTTTTTTTTTTTTTTTTGATATAATTTATTTGCCACACAACCAAGGTCGGTGGTATTTGGGTTGCCAGCAGCGGTACAATAATAAAGAACACAACCACAATAAAAATTTTACACAAACATCCACCACAGCATTCATCACTGTGGTGGAAGGCACAGAGCTTGGCCAGTCCTCCTCCATTTTCCCCCGTGGTCGGGACCTCCACCCTCCACAGCCGTTGCTGCGGGCGTCCAGATGGTAAGGGACAAAGTCAAAGTCAAGGTGAGTCCAGGATCGGCTCTTCCCAACCAGAGACTGCGGCTTCAGGCTGGTGTAGGCCGCAGGCCGGCGGTCAAAGTTTTAAAGTACCTGCCGTGCCGCCGCCGGAAGCACCGCAGTCTGCAGGGCCGGCGGTCGAAGCTCCCCTCCAGGGGAGATGATAAGTCCATACCACGCCCGCGGTAGAAGATGGCCGCGGGCCGGCGGTGGAAGCTTCTTCTTCCACCCAGGGTCCCCAACGTGAGATCCCGGGCTGTAGACGCCGCACCAGCTGGAGTTCTGCAGACCGCGGCTTCAGGCTGCCGGCTGCCGCGGGCCAGCGTAACGGAGCGCTCCCCTCCAGCGAGGTCTCACCCGCTCCGCGCCGAGAGTCCACGCTGCGCCCGCTGCTGAAGCTCCGGGCGCGTCTCCGGGAAAGTCCGCGCCGATCCTTGCTGTTAGACCACGGGGGAGGCGACCTGAAAAAGTCGCCTCTCCATGGAAGAGGCGGCCGAAACGGTTTCCCCCTTACCCCCCCTCACCACCCCCCACACATAACACACAAAGAAACATTAAAAACACACTTTTAAACATACTAAAAAAATTAAAAAAGTTGAATAAAGACGGACACGCTGCCGACAGGCTGCTGCCAGTTCAGGGGCAATCGACAAGGCTGCGCTCTCTCCCCGATGCTATTTGCATTAGCCATAGAACCTCTTGCCGAGAGTATTAGGTCCCACCCAGGCATATATGGATACAATACTAAACACACTATGAACAAATTTCCCTGTACACAGACGATGTACTTTTATACATTACTAACCCCCAAACCAGTATCCCAAATTTACTATCCACTATAGATCAATTCAGCTCCTTCTCTGGCTACAGAATTAATTGGAATAAAAGCAAAATTATGCCAATAAATTAACAAGACGTCACCTGGCCCCTTTAGAATTGTTACTGAAAAATTCAGATACCTTGGGGTTTACGTTACCAGGAAATATTCCCTTCTGTTTAAAACAAATTTCCCTCCATTAATCACAAAATTTCATACATATTCAATTTTGGAAAATATTGCCCATTTCCCTCCTCTGCAGACTAAATGCTGTAAAGATGATCTTTCTCCCGCAGCTTTTATATCTATTCCAGACAATACCGATATATCTTCCCAAATCTTTCGTCAAAAAAATGGATTCCGTTGTTACTAATTTCAATTGGGACTACAAAAGCCACCAAATGCATAAACGACACCTGTGCAAATCCAAAGAAAATGGAGGACTAGCTTTACCTAATTTCCTCTTTTACTATTTGGGCAACAAATATTAAAACCATCATTTTCTGGCTGGATGATTCGCACCAACAGGCAAACTGGCTAAAAATTGAAAGAGTAGATTGCTTGCCTTTCTCCACAGGATCGATTGTCCTGTCTCCAATATCCCTGAGTAAGTCAAAGTATGAGCATAACCCTATAATACATGGTTTTATTCGTATCTGGAAACAGTTGAAGCTCAGTCTCAAATTGAGAGACATGCCTCTCCTTCTTCCTATTGCAAACAATCCCTCTTTTAAACCCTCTATTTTAGATGGTGTTTTCACCCAATGGAAGAACAAGGGAATCAACAATGTGGGAGACCTTTATCGGAAGGGGACTCTTTCCTCCTTCCAAGAGTTGCAGGAGAAATACGATCTGAACACGAATAATTTTTTCAGAACATACAGGCAAGAATATTTCTCTGCAGGTCCAGACAAACTCGATGAGTGTTTGAATAGACATGCAGATACAGAGAAGTTGATATCCTACATTTACAATGTTCTTCAAAACATCAACACCCCATCATCTGAGGTTTATAGGCGTGCATGGGAGGATGAGATGGGTCAACAAATTTCCAACGATATATGGGACGAAAGCTTACAATACATCCACTATTGCTCTTTAAATGCCAGACACTGCCTGATACAGTTCAAAGTGCTGCACAGGCTATACTACTCAAAAACCAAACTGAACAAGATTTTCCCCGGTGTTTCTCCTCTTTGCGATAAATGTCAGTATCAAGAAGTCACCTTAACCCACAGTTTTGTACTGTGTACAAAAATAGAAAGTTTTTGGACAGAAGTATTCAGCGTCATCTCCAAAACACTGAAAATCCCATTAGAGCCAGACCCAAAATTGATAATACTGGGAATATCAGAGGCATGTAGCAATCTAACGGTCTTTCAACGACGTTTTCTCGATTACGGTCTAATATCAGCAAAAAAACGTATACTTAAATTCTGGAAAAAGACTGCATGACGGATACACTCCATCTAGAGAGAATTAGGTTTGTCTTGAATGATAAACCGGAACAATTAAAAAAAATATGGTCTGCTTTTATTGAATTTCTTGAGCAACACAATGGTTGAACACTAATTTGAAACTGATCATAGGGCTAGGTGAGTGGGCACATGGGTGGGTCGATGGATATATCTCCTCTCTTTTCTTCTTTCTTTCTTTTCTCTCTCCTCCTTCTCATTTTAATTTAATGTTCTGTTTGGAAAATGTTAAAATCGAGGCTGTTCACAAAGTTGTAACATAGTCAAGTTTTTTGTACAATTGCTTCCAATAAAATAAATATTAAAAAAAAAAAAGATTTATCATTTATCTCTGGCCTGGATGATGCCCAAAAAGACCAGTTTGTGTCCTGGTGATGATCTCAAGAAATAATGTATAGCCTCCAGCTCTTTCAAATCTTTCCTCCATTACTCAACAGGATGTTTGGAACACTGACAATCATGCTCTCGAGCCTGCAGAAGATTCCAGAAAGTTTACTTTTTACATACATTTTTTTTCCTAGAGTAATTTAATAAAAACTTCACATTTACAGCTTTGTAGTAATTTTAATGGAATGTCCACTGTGCAAAACGTTTTTTAAATGAATCAAATATGGAATATCAACCAACATTTATTGTGTACTTCTATTTGTCCTTGACAAGTGGCTAGTGAGTCCTTAGCCATTGCAGTCCTTCTGGTGCTCATACTTCCACACTGTTGATGGTTCACAGTTCCAGGATTTGGATCTGGTGACATTGGAGGGATGATAATAAATTTCAAAGTAAGAATGGCAGAAGAAGAGAGGCTGCAGGTGCTATTCCCATCTGCTTGCTGTCCTTGTCCTCTTGCAGGTAGAGGTTGTGTCACGTTGAGTGGTCCTGGCGAGATGCGAACTGAGCATCATTTGGGTTATTGATGAGTAAATATCACTTAAAATGTGTTCTACTTGGGCAGCAGCTTGCCTGCTTTGATTTGTCCTGCTTTTTTGTGATCCATTCAAGATGTGCCTTTTCTATGTTTTGTTGATTTTAAGAATGGCATTGTGGCTCAGCAGCATCACTACACCAATCCAAGTTTGATCCCCCTTTCCAGTGTGGAGTGTGCACATTCTTCCTCTGAATGTTGGATTTCTCTGTGTGCTCCAGTTTTCACCCTCATCCCAAAGATGAGCAGATTGTTAGGTTAATTGGCTCCTGAAAAATATTCGTTGTGTAATGGGTGGCAGGAGAATCAGAGCGAAGTTGATGGACATCTTGGAGTGCATTAGTACAGGAAAATAAATGGGGTAATGTCATTGGTGAGTGCTTTAAAAGTTAACATAGATGTGATGGATTAAATGGCCTCTTCTTGCTTTGTCTAGCGATATATTCAGTTTCACAATTTTAGAAGTGAACTCCATTGGGCGTTCCACAGTTTTGATAACTAATTAAGAGCGACAAAAGCAAACAGTGTAGATTTTACCAAGGGAGATATTTACTCAATGGAAATAGAAAGGAAGATGAAGATAATTTACAATGCTTATTGGAAGTAGTGAAATAATGTACAGAATACCACTGGTCATAGCAGGGCAGATCAACTGAATGTTAAAGTAAATTGTTTGTAATTATAGGAAGTCAAGTTTATTCACCTTTGCACAAGTACGTTGAGGTAGAGGCGGAATGACTATCTTGCAGTAGCATCACAGGCATATAGGCTCAGGCATACACAAAGTCATAAATTATAGAGTTACACACATTCTGCAAGGCAGTGAAAAAAAAAGTGCATTACTTCAATAGTAGACAAGAAAACAATTCTATGATTGTGCTGGAGTGTTCAATAACATTCCACTGCCAGGTTAGGATTCAGGTTGTGCAAGTCAGGTTCAAGAATCTGATAGTTCTAGGAAAGTAGCTGTTCCTGATCCTGATGGTGCCTGCCACTTCAGGCTTCCATACCTCCTGCCCGTTCATAGCAGTGACAAGAGGGCACAACTCAGATGGTGAGAATCCTTGATAGTTGCTGCCGCCTTGATGGAGCACCTCACGTAGATGCTTTAGATCGTGGACTGCTCCGAGTTCTCCACTCTGTGGCCTCTTGCATTCCTGTGCATTGGAATTGCTATATCAGGCCATGATGCAACCATCATGATACTTCTTAAAAATATCAGTATACTTTCTACAACGTAATCTGTAGAATTTTCCAGTAATATGCCAAATCTGTTTAAACATTTAAGAAAGTCGAGGTATTCTTTGTGATTACATCTATGCGCTGGGCCCGGGATAAGTCACCTGAATATTAACACCCCGGAATTTAAAACTGCTGATTCTTTTGCCGATCCACCAAGGTGAACTGGCATCTGGTCTCCTCCTTCCCCTTTCTGAAGTCAACTATTAATTCCTTGTGTTAAAAAGTTGTGTTGCAGCATCACTCAACCAGGTGTTCTATCTCACTTCTGCACGCTGACTCATCTCCACATGTAATTCAGCCAACAACGATGGTGTTGTCAGTTAATTTATAGATTGCTTTGGAGCTGTGCTTAGCCATGCAATAATGGGTATAAAGTGAGTAGAACGGAGCTAAGCATGTAGCCTTGAGGTGTACCTGTGTTGATGGTCAGTGAGGAGGAGATGTTGTCACCGACCCTTGCTGATTGAGGTCTGCCGATGACGAAGTCAAGGATCCAGTTGCAAAAGAAGCTACAGAAGCCCAGGTCGGAGCATGATCATGAGTTTGGAGCAGATGGTAGTGTTAAACGCTGAGCTGTAGTCGATGACACTCCGATGCCCTGACGCACGTGTCCCTGTTATCCACACAGTTCAGAACAGACTTGAGATCCAGTGAGATAGCATCAGCTGATGACCTGTTGTGGTAATAGGCATGTTGTGGCAGTTTATACCCAATTGTTTCTCCATATGGCATTTCTCAGATTCAGTCTCACCATCTGTAAAACAATGAAAACGGAGGCATAACTGGTGTTCCTGTGGTATAATCTAATGTTTTTATAATGCTGAGGATACTGCTGAATTTAACAATGCGACTGAATATTTAATTCATGCCTTTTTTTAAAAAGTTTGCTTAATAGAAATGGTAGTAAAGAAACTCAAATCTTTATTGAAAAAGAAAAAGCCTCCAATGATTCAGAATATAATCAGAATTTCTAAATGGAAGGTCATGCTTAACCAACCATTATCATCATTATGAACTGAGAGAAGACATTGACAATCTGATGTGTGTGCACGTTAGCCATTCATTGGTCATGCTAGAATACAGGTGACTTCTTTGCAGGTATTTGATGTCAACAAGATGAAACAGCAGAAATCTGATACAACCGAGTTTGGAAAGGTTGAAGACAATCATGAGGGCAATTGAGTTCTGTGAAAGGGCCTCAAACTGTTGTCTTTGTGTTACTCTAGTACTAACTTTTCAGATGAGGAAAACCGGATGAGATTTACAGAACATTATTGCAGTCTGTGTCAGAGTTTGTAATCTGATACTCATGGGAAGAAAGAAAAATAGCACATTCAGGTACAGGTGCAATGACTATTTTGCCTTTATTTTCTTATTTAATGTTGAACAACCCAAGGCACCCACTGCCCAGAGTTTACTTAGTTTGAATGAAAGAAGCTTATCATTTGTGCATCAGGGTAGAATTGCAGTGTCATTTTGCTGAATATGCAGTACCATGAAGATACCAATGAGAAAAGGGCCACATGGTTGGAAAATGAACACTTATTTATTATGAAAACATGTTAAATGTTAATGTTTCAATCTGCTTCATGAAGTGTGACTTAATTAGGAGTTCAAGGAATGTTATGTAAGCTATTAATTTGGCAATTCTGCACCAATTCCTTTTTCAAGTTATACAGGTGCATAACCTTTTATCCGAAATTCCGGAAACCGAAAAGCTCCGAAACCCGGACATTTTTTCCAGGATGTCGTCTGCACACCAAAGCTCGCGTTTGGCGCCAAACTTGACCCGAAACAACCACGGTCAACCCAGGTCTATACTACTGTAGCGGCTGCCTCCTCCCCGGAGACCGGGGAGCCACTTAAACATCTGTAAATCATTGCTTAAATGTTAGTCAGTTAGTTTGGAGGGCTTTTATGTGGTTATGTGGTGGTGGGGGGGGGGGGGGGGGGGGGGTGAAGGGGGAAACTTTAATTCTTAGTCCCCTACCTGGTCGGAGAGGCGGGGAGCGGGCAATGCCTTTCCGGGTCGCCGTGCGGTAAGCTCCGGAGCGCTGTGGCCGCCGACTCCCAACATCGCGGAGCTGGGGCTGCGGGCGTCCGGCCGCGGGCTGCGCCGGTTGGAGCTCGGATCCCGGCAAAATCGATCCCTGACTGCGCGGCTCCAAATCCAGCGCCGCCCGCGACCGGACGCCCGCAGCCCGCAGCCCCATGTTGGGAGTCGGCGGCCACAGCGCTCCGGAGCTTACCGCACGGCGACCCGTTAAGGCATTGCCCGCTCCCCGCCTCTCCGACCAGGTAGGGGACTAAGAATTAAAGTTTCCCCCTTCACCCTTCACCCCTTCACCCATCCCCTTCCCCCCCCCCCCCCCCCCCACACATAAAATCCCTCCAAACTAACTGACTAACATTTAAGCAATGATTTACAATGATTCCCCGGTCTCCGGGGAGGAGGCAGCCGCTCCAGACTTTCCAAGCCGCTCGCGCTACCTACCTAATCTACGCTAAAAATCTTCCATTCCGAAATCTGAAAAATTCCGAAATCTGAGAAGTGTCTGGTCCCAAGGCTTTCGGATAAAAGGTTGTGCACCTGTAGTTGAATCTGCTTCTAATTCTCTTTTGTGCAATCCAGTCCAGATTGTCATATTTTCTCCTCATAGGTCAAATTCTCACCTTGTGCCTTAGACATTTCTTAAGTTTTTGACATCAATCTTATGTCACTGCCATCAACATCTTATTTTTCTGTCAAACTATTATTACGGCAGATGTCTATTCAGTGATATCAAATAATCACGTAGTTAAGGTGCCTAGATTTTCATCAGCTTTAATAATGCCTATTACCATATTCAAAGTTTTTTTTATGGGAATCCCTTGCTTTTTGCTGCTCTCCAACAAAACTCATCATCTTATTTATATCGTCAATCTTTGTTCTTCCCAAGTACATCAATGTATAGAGCTACAATAAATTTCTGATTTATTTAGTTCTCTTATTTCCAAAATATGTGCCTTTTGCAACTTTGAAATCATGTCTCATGTATTCTTTAGCTGTTAATTGGCTGAAACAGTTGAGCTTTTATTTGGAACTGGGAGAAATTGTGATCTGAGGATAAAAGTAGCTAATGCATTTTACCCAGCCCCAGATGGCCACGCTGCATTAGTTTAGATTAGAGATACAGCGTGGAAAGAGGCTCTTCAGCCTGCCGTGTCCACTCCGACCCGTGATCACCCATACATTAGTTCTATCCTATGAACTAGTCACAATTTACAGAAGCCAATTAACTTAAAAACCTGCACATCTTTGGGAGGAAACCGGAGCAGACGGAGAAAACCCATGCAGTCACCGGGAGAACGTACAAACTCTGTGCAAACAGCACCTATAGTCAGGATCAAACCTGGGTCTCCAGTGCTGTAAGGTGACAACTCTACTGCTGCACCACTGTGCCGCCCTTTCGAATGCTAAGTTCCATATTCCATGGCATTGATGATTTTCCTATATGTGGTACCCAGAATTGTACACAGTACTGCAGAAGAAATCCAGTCCGGGATTTATAAGCATTTTGCATGGTATTTGTACATCTGCCAACCTTCACAAAGTCCAGGGTTTCATATGCGTAATTGGATTGTAGGGATAACAAAGATGGATTTGGAGAGGAGTAATGGAAGTAAAGCTCATTACATTTCACAACTCAAAGAATGTACCGTTGTTGGTAGATTGTATTTGGAGAGGAAATTTTAATTTGATGTTTGTGCAGCAATGTTTTGTCTTTGACAACTGCCAGAAATGTGAAAATGAGTCTGCAAATGGATTATCTGTGCATAATGCATCATCAAAGTTTAGCCTTAATGAAGTCTTCACTTTTTTTCCTGTAAAAAAAAATAATACATTCATGAAACTTTTTTGTTAATTTAATTATATTCTTTGAATATTTCCAATATTTAACATCTACATTGAGCAAACACCATTTTTGAAGAATATCGTACTGTTCAATCATAAAAAAAGAAAGAAAAGATTCATAAACACGGGATAAAACGACCGCAAAAACACCCGGGGCACAAATTGCCAGTGTTAAATGTTTAATGTTCCTAAAGAACTGATCTATCAGTATTTTTGAAGGATTTTATTTGTTTTGTTTTGGTTTATATACTGTAATTTTCAAGGCTTGTGATTACATTGAAGGCTTGACTTGAATACACTTTTGTTGGCAGTGCAGAAGTTGGATTCGCAAAACTCAATTTCTTTAGTCTATGTAGTTTCTTCAGGCCCATTCCTGTAGAGTTGCTCTGCTATTGACCTATACTGTATGCAAATTTTGATGTTAAATTGCTGCTATATATCTTGGGTTTCTGTAATCAGTTAATTATTTACAGCAAAATAGTACTCATCTAGAAAAATTAGCAGATGTACAATGTATTTCAAGATAACACATATTTGGCTATTGAGCCTGACACACCTTGCAGTAAAATCAATAGATTTCTGTGTCTTTACTCCATATTCCCATCTTTGCATTATTTCCCTAAATTTCTTTAACAAATATCGACCACATAATTAACAAACAATTATTCGGAGTTCTAAAGTGCTATGATCCACTGCTTGGAGTTGTTTTAGAACTTCCCTTCGGATAGACCAGTTTCTAATATTTCTAATATATATGATAATATATGTCTGAAGACCCAAAATATCACCCATTTCTTCGCTCCAGAGATGCTGCCTGTCCCACCTAGTTACCCCAGCTTTTTGTGTATCTTCTAATATGTGACCCCTGTTCCTTGTCTTGGAATGACTTGCCAGCAAAAAGATTTTTCCAATCAAATCCTATTAATTTTCCTAAATATTTTTTAGAAAGTTCAGTCAAATCCCCTTAACATTCTTGATTTAAAAAAAAGTGAAATTCTAGATCCTGTAATTGCTTCCTGAAATACGAGGCATCATTAAATCGAAGATGCATTCCCTTATCACCAATCGCTCGTTACCGAGTACTGGCATATTTTGAGCAGCAATATTATTCCGAAGAATAAGTGTAAAATATTGAATTATTTGGTCTTTGCCAAGATGGCTGGTGACCTTGAGGCATAACAGAAAAAATAGAACAAAATTGAGGCATTTAAAATATGTAGTTTAAAAATCTGCTGTTTATCTTGTACTCTAAACTGGTCCATTTAACGTCATTGCAAATCATTCAACAAATTGGAATCTACAAACAATTGATAATAGTCTGATGAAGGAAGCTGCAATGGTTTGAAAAGGCTGGAAACACTTTCCACCACCACAATGTTGGATACTGTAGATGGAAAAGGGTAGATAAAGGCATACCTGCAACGTTAGTTTAGTTTGGAGATACAGAATGGAAATAGACTCTGCAGCCCACCGAGTTAACGCTGACCCGTTCACACTTGTTCTTTGTTATCCCGCTTTCTCACTCCCTACATACCAGGGGCAATTTACAGAGAGCAATTAACCTACAAACCCGCATGACCTGGGATGTAAGAGGAGACCAGAACACCCGGAGGAAACCCACACGGCCAAAAGGGGGGAACGTGCAGACTGCGCACAGACAGCACCCGAGGTCAGGTTCAAACCCAGGTCTCTGGTGCTGTGAGGCGGTAATTGCCAGCAGCTGTACCACTGTGCTGGGATTACTTCTAACATATTCCTTCTGATCCCTTGTACTCTAGTGCTCGGCATCTGTTTAATATGGTTTACTGGCACCCTTGTTTGTTTTGACAACAATCTTGAACGTGTATCTAGGATGATGGAATTAGGAGCAATATATAAATGTGGTAGTGTGGGCATTCATAGATTATAAATATAGTGACTATTTGTGGCACTAAAACACTTCCATCTTGGATACTACCATCACTATCGATCAACTTAGCTAACTACCTACCTTGTTCAGCCAATTTCCTTATCGGTTCAATAATCTGTAGTTCCTCAAGTTTCACATTGAATAACTAGCCTCTGTAAATACATTGCCAAATACCTTCCAAAAGTCCATATAACAAATATCCATACATGTGATTAGTGCTGTGCTTTAATTTTGTTAACTAATTAAGTTCACTAGGCATGCAGTTTTATCTTGATTCTTGATCCATCTTAATCATAAATCTATCTCCATTCTCTTTAATCATCGGGAAAAATGTCAAGGTATCCAATGTCGAATTATAAACCCTAATAATTTCACACCATATGCTAAGCTGTCACCAACACAGCTTGTTGAATGTGAATAAATTGTGGATTTCATTTATTTTGCACATCTATGGATTCTCCTTTGGCACAGGAAATTTGTACTGCATAACAGAAACAGCATTACAAAAAAGTAAGACTAGAGGACTTTATGGTGAGCAAAGCAATGTTTGAAGGAGATGTGTGGAGGAAGTTTATTTTAACACAGTGGGTCGTGGGTGCCTAGAACACATAACTGTGTCTGATCCTGAGTGGTATGTACTTATTAATCATTGAATTGAACTTCTGAGTAACTGAGCACTTTAGGCCAGTTGTTGCAACTCCATGGACTCTGGAGAGGCGGGGATTATTTGATCAATGAAGGTTATGGATGGATGCCAATTTAAACTAATCCTGTCTGGCTCCACATGTTTTGTATTTCTCTAGTGTCATAGAGTCACACAGCACGGAAACGGTCCCTTTAATCCAACTCATCCATGCTGACCGAGATAACCCATCGAAGCTCGTCCCACCTGCCTGCGTTCCCTCAAAACCATGTACCTGTCCAAGTGTCTTTTAAATGCTGTTATAATACCTTCCTTAAATACCTCCTCTTGACAGGTTGTTCCATACACCCACCACCATCTGTGAAAAGGTTGCCTTTCAGGTTTCTATTAAATCTTTCCCCTTCGTCTTAAACATATGTCCTCTGATTCTAGATTCCCCTACCCTGAGTAAAAAGATTGAATTCATCCTATCTATTCCTTTCAGGATTTTATACACCTCTATCAGATTGGCTCCTCAGCCTCCTCTGGTTTAGGGAATAAAGTCCCAGCTTGCCCAACCTCTCCCTATGGCTCAGGCCCTCGAGTCCTGGCAACATCCTCCTAAATTAGGAGTAGCAGTAGATGCGGTGAAGTTGTTTCCAGTCACGGAGTCTCAATAACTAGCAGACAAGACAAATAATGGGAGGCCAGAACTGAAGTGCAAATTTTACTTTGTACAGTGAATTTTTTTAAGATTTGAGAAATGCGATGCAACTGCTGGTTTATTGGAAAGAGAGCAGAGGAAGTGGGATGAATTGGAAGGATGTTTGAGTGAGTCAGCAGCAGCCAGATAAACTGAATTGCCACATTCTGTGCTGTAAGGTTTTGAATCGGTCTCCATGCCACCAACATCAACCAGCCTCTGAATAAAGAGCAACTCAGGAACAATGACAAAGGGACAGGCAGCATCCCTGGGGAGAAGGAATGGGTGATGTTTCGGGTTGAGACCCTTCTTCAGTCTGAAGAAGGGTCTCAACCCGAAACGTCACCCATTCCTTCTCTCCAGAGATGCTGCCTGTCCCGTTGAGTTACTCCAGCATTTTGTGTCTATCTTCGATTTAAACCAGCATCTGCAGTTCTTTCCTACACAATTACAAAGAGGTCAGCCTCAGGGCAGCAGGCATGACATCACTTGAGAGGAACAAATATTTGAACAGTTGAAGAGCTGAAATTGCTTTGACTGGGCAGCTTGTACAGAGAACGCCACATAATCTAATTGCAACATAAAATTAGTCATACCAGCCACTTTGGCCTGACTCGTCCATGCTGACCAAGATGCCCCATCTCAGCTTGTCCCATTTGTCTGTGTTTGACCCATATCCTTCTAAACCTTTCCTATCCATGTACTTATCCAAGTGCATTTTAAATGTTGCTTTAATACCTTCCTCAACTACCTCCTCTGGCAATAAGATAGACACAAAATGCTGGAGTAACTCAGCGGGACACGTAGCATCTTTGGAGAGAAGGAATGGGTGACGTTTTGAGTTTGGAGGAAGACCCTTCTTCAGAAGACCCTCGACCTGAAACATCACCCATTCCTTCTCTCCAGAGATGCTGCCTGTCCTGCTGAGTTACTCTAGCTTTTTGTGTCTACGGGGAATATCCAATGTTGGTGTTGCAGCAAGGTTTGCCTTCACTTACAGTAAGTGGTTTTAAATTATTGGTAGAGAGTTCAGTGGAAAATGTTTACATTACACTATTTTTCTTTGAGGAATCGTAAATCTTGTTACAACTAACAATGTTTTTTTAAACCTAATCTGATCAAGGTAAAATACATCTTAAAGTACAGAAACAGAAGAAACAAGTAAGCATACAAGGATTAAAACACCATTAAGGAAATACTGCATGTTGGTAGGGTTTCCTATGGATGAACTATAAAACATATTCAGTTCAATCAGTTTAACAATAAAGGTTGTGTGTAGAAACAAGGACTCCTGAAGTTGGTTTACAAAGAAAAGACAAAGTGCTGGAGTAACACAGGCAGGCAGCATCTCTGGAGATAATGGATAAGTTGTATGGTACTTCTCAAAGAGGGATTCAGCAATCCTTCCCATTGACATAACCAAAGCCCCCATCAAAGCCAATAAATACACCAAATCGGTGAAAGATTTCAAAAACATTTCCAAACCAAACAAATGATTCCAATTAATTGTAGAATACTGCCTTTGGTTGGGCGACTGTTTAAAGGAATGTATCAAAGATTACGGATGAAAAGAAACTTTGCAAGACATTTTTTTTTAAAAAGCTGACATCATAAGCAAATAAAATATTTAAATTCAAAAGGTAGGCATACAAGACAGAGCCACAAGTAAGGCCTCTGCAATGTAAATAAGGCAACACTTTATTTTTAACTGCAAAAGGGTGAAGAGGCTGAAAATAGAATGTGGGGAACTTAGGACTGATGGGCATTTACAGAAATAGTAGTTAGCAAGTAAAATTAAATTTCAAGCCACGTAAATAGAATAAATTAATAATGTGAAAAAAAGAACTGCAGATGCTGACCAACACCAAAGATAGACACAAAATACAGCATGACCCGCTGAGTTCCTCCAATGTTTTGTCTATCTTTGAATGAGTGGATACAGAAATGATGGTTCTTGGAGCTTTGTCCAGAAACAATTAAATTATGAGCAATCCACCAGACCAGCTACGTACTGGTTAATCAGCCAGTCCCGCTAAATTACTCAAGCATTTTGTGTCTATATACTGGTTGATCAACCAGCGCAAAAAAAATCTGGTTTAGTATGGATTCAAGGATTTTACTCGTGTTGGTCAACGCAAGTACAATTTTAGAATCCTTACTAAACCAGAAAATGATGCCCTGGTCATTGTTCCCGTTCTTACTAAAGGGAAGAGAGTACATTCCTGCGGTGGGATTGTTCCTCCTCTTGTTCAACCAGCATCTTCAGTTCCTTCTTGCACATGTTACCTCCTCTAGCAGCTTGTTCCAGATACCCACCACCCGCTGTGTGAAAATGTTGTCCCACAGCTTCCTATTAAATCTTTCCCCTCTCACCTTAAACCTATGCCCTCTGGTTCTTGCTTCCCCTACTCTGGGTAAATGATTGCATTAACCCAATCTATTCCCCTCATGATATTATACTCTATTACCTGCGTATCCATGTGTCTATCTAAAAGTCTCTTAAACACCGTATTGTATCTGCGTCCACCACCACCCCTTGCAGTGAATTCCAGGCATTCACCACACTGTTTAAAAAAAAAAACGTAACTCCTTTAAAGATCTGACCTTTCTCCAGTCTGGAGGAGAGTCCAGACCGATACGTCACATATCCATGTTCTCCTGAGAAGCTGCCTGACCCGCTGAGTTGACCCACCATGTTGTGCTGAAAAGGCAATTCTTGTGTACCGTCTCAGTGTAATCTACCATTCTTCAGTCTTGTACACAAGTTTGATTGTGCCTATGAATAGTAAGATTTTTACTGAATTGTTTACAAAAAAGCACTATTGAACCATTTATTGCAGCAGTTCCTCAGAGTAGCAGAAAACAACTTGCTTACATCTTCATCTACATCAATAAACTGTGTAAATGGATGCACTAAATTACAAATGTATTATTTAAAGAGATTGGCAAATGAATTTTGATGCATTCTTTATCTGAACTGCCATGATGTGTAAGTGAAACCACCTACTCCACCACCCCTCACTGCATAGGGAAAAATGAGATGCCAGTTATTAAGCAAGGTAACTGCTAGTCACAATCCTGTTCTTCAGACTGCAGAGTGATAATGTGGGTTTGCACAAATGACAGTAAAATGCTGCTGTCATGCTTGAGGCATATGGTAAAATGTAGATGGAGCCTCCAGTGAGCCCTTCAGCACAAGTTGAGCTACTGTCTGAAGCTCCATGCCAATGGGGGTGGAGCAGTTTCTCTGCAGCTGCTGTTGTTTTTATCTGCTTGCGTTTTTGTCCACGTCAGCAACAGCTCACCATGTGTCGGAGTTTCAAGGCAGGTAGTAATTTTTGAGTTTAGTCATCAACTTAATAAAAAATCCTCTCTTGTCTTTGAAACATTTGGAAATCATTAATTATCTATTCCAAATGATGTAAAGCTAAGATGTCAAATGGACTGGATTTGCAGGTGGTAAATATTAATATATCAGAAATTCACAAGGAAATTGAAATATTACATTTTTTTAATTGAAATAATAAGAAATTAAGATAGAATAATATTTTATTTTTGGTTTCTTCATCTCAACTACCATGCTGATTCCTTGCTGTGTTCGTCCTCTGGTCATTGTCTGCAATTGGGCAGTTTTCACATATGAGCCTGGACATTGCATGTGATATTATACTTGCTGGGTGTAAGTAAATCCACACTACATCCATGTGCATTTTCTAGGCAAAAACAGACATCAGTGTAAACACTGGCTATTTTGTTTCCTTTTCATGCTCATGACATTGAGGTCATTTGTAATGAATGGGAATGGAGAATCACGATTGAGACACAAGGAACTGCAGACATTGGAAACTTGAGCAAAACACACAGTACTGGAGAGATTCGGTAGGTCGGGCAGTATCTGTGTCTCTAAAGTAAACTAAAATCTGTGAAGGAATGGACAGACAATGTTGTCTTCAGGAGAGTTATGATTCATTTATTATTTGAATATGCTACTGCTTAAAGTTTGAGAACTTGATCCTATAATTGACTTGGTCAACCTTCCCTGTACCATGTTTACTGCTGGACAATAAAGGCTGAACATTATCAATGATACCTGCAATGAAAGCCTTCCCACTCCCCATACTACTGCAACCTGTGAAAGAATGCTTGACAAACTAGAAACTTGTGTGATTATATTTAAAGAAATATAATTACAATCAGGAAGTGTTTTAAAATGTAAATTTTTAAAGTACTAAATTCACCATTCTTTGGAATAATGAAAGTTCGTCCACAGTAATATTTTAGCTAATAAAATCTAACATCCCATGGACAAGGATTGGACCTGTTGCTTTGTGGTTCACCCAAGGCATTGTATTTACCAATGGAATCAATGGGGCAGATTTTACTTTGCTAGATCAGGTTCTTCCAGGAAGGGCAGCTGGATTTTTTTTTAAGATTATTGTTTCAGCTGAGGTTATCCTTTGGGTAAGGGCAAATAACTGGAATTACTGTGTTCTGGCACCTGATGAAGTTGCAAGTGAGAAATCTGCATTCCAAGAGTCACAGCTGTGCGTGTAACCTTGCATCTATCAATCCTATGTATACAAAACACAGTTCCTCCTTGATTATTGTGAGGCATTAACAACACATTATTTTTTCCTTTTCAGTGTCGAATCGAAATTAAAGATGTACCTGCAGACCTGGTGTATGATGTGCTACACGATAATGAATACCGTTGCAAGTGGGATAAGCAAGTCATTAAGACTTTTGACATTGCACGACTCACAGTGAATGCAGATATTGGGTATTATTCTTGTGAGTAAATTTAAGACTTCTGCGTTAAAGATTTCAATGAATGTGCGAATTCCAGAGATTGAATAATTGCACAGAAGAACATCATATTGTTGTTGTGCAAGCTGGTTGCAGTTAATTATGTGATCTGTCATTGCATATCCGCACAGAGAAAACTCATGCCGATGATTTTGCACAATTTTCTGGAAATCAGACTTGCTTTTTGGTTTGCAGTTTGTTACTTTGTAATAGATTTTGTCTTTGTTTCAAAGGTCTGGGAGGTAAACCTCATTAGACCACATTAGTAGAAGAGGCCAGAGGTTTAATTGCATTCCCACTTGGGAGTGATGGTATATCTTGGTGCTCCCAGACTGAGAGAAAATATTGGCAAGTTTCTCGAGGGCAACGCCAGAACAGGATTGATACCCCTTGTTGGGGTGGTGGTGGGGGGGGGGGGGGGGACGGCTGCTGAATCTCGCTGAAGTTTCCAGTTACAGATAACATCCTGAGCAGGGTACGGAGACAGTCCCCCTTAAACTGTGTTGCACAAGTTTTGATTGTTAAGGTAGGAATTTATATGGCCATAACAACTCCAGCCAGGGTTGTGGCAATGATTTTTCTTCCTGGAATAGAATATAAACGCAGCAGGTTCCTGGGTTTTTGATGGAGGAACCACTGTTATTTAATCACTCTTCATCTGATAGTTTTGTGTATTTTATAGACAGCATGAGCACAGCGGCTTGCGTTACTGCAACTGTGAGGTCAGCCTGCTGCAAATCTATTGCCAAGAAAAGAATGACTCATTTTAGCCACGTATCTGAAGGTCTCATCTCTGGTTGTTTTCATGTAGATTACCTTTTTTTTACAGCTTGCATTTATATAGCAAATCATGCTTTCAAAAGTTCAATTTTGTCACACAATAAATTGCCTTTAAAATAAGTTATTTTATAAACACCAAAAGGCATTCTCTGGCAGTAAAATCTCTCAAACAGTAAAGGGATGATAAAATGGTTCATCTGTTTATCTCTGGTGTGTGGCTGAAAAAGAAATGTTGTCCATAAGAAATGTTTCTTTGCACAGTGCCATGAAATCGTTAACATTCACATGAGCTTGGTTTGATTTATAGTTGTATAGTTCTCTGATATTAAAATCGTGGCCCAGTACTTTGTAGGTTGTCAGTCTCCATTATAAAGGTACATCCTGCTTTCAAAACGGCTGCCAACAAGCTAGTCTGGTACTGAATGGCCATCTCTGCGTGGTGCTCTGACGTGGCAGTCCATCCAATTCCTGCTCCCCACACCTGGAACACCTGGCTGTGAAGTGCTTCTACCTACCAGGGGAATTTACCTCCATCATCCTGACCGCGGTCTACATCCCACCCCAGGCTGATGTCCACCTGGCACTGGGGGAGACTTCATAAAGAAATGTGTGGAGGACTGCATCCCAACAAAAACCTTCCGAGTGTTTCCTAACCAGAAGCCTTGGATGAACCATGAGATCTACATTCTTCTGAAGACCAGGTCCCAGACATTCAGGTCTGGAGATACAGAGGTTTACAAGAAGTCCAGATACGACCTTGGTAAGGCCATAAAAAAGGCCAAAAGAGACTTCTGCTGCAAGCTGGAGGATGAGACGGATGTTCGGCAGCTGTGGCGGGGCTTGCATGCCATCACCCCCTTTAAGGCAAAATCAGGAGGCAGCTCAAATGCCAGCAAAGCATCACTCCCTGACGAGCTCAATGCGTTTTACGCACGCTTTGATAGGGAGAACACTGATGTGCCTTCCCGAGCCCCCATTCGCCGTGATGGTATTTCAGTCACAGTCACAGAGGCCGACGTCAGAAGATCCTTCAGGGGAGTGAACCCTCGGAAAGCGCCTGGACCTGATGATATACCCGGGCCTGTTCTAAAAACCTGGGCGAACCAACTGCCTGGAGTTTTTACGGACATTTTCAACCTCTCGCTTCTGAGGTCTGAGGTTTCCTTCTGCTTTAAAAGGGCATCAATAATACTGGTCCCCAAGAAGAGCAAGGTGACGTGCCTCAATGACTATCGACCAGTGGCACTAACGTCTGTGGTGATGAAATGCTTTGAGAGGTTGATTATGATGCATGCGAACTCCTACCACGACAAGAACTCGACCCACTGCAGTTCGCTTACCGCCACAACAGATCAACGGTGGATACAATCTCACTAGCTCTCCACCTCGCTCTGGACCACTTGGACAACAAAAACTCATATGTCAGGCTGTTATTCATAGACTACAGCTCGGCATTTAATACAATCATCCCCTCCAAGCTGGTTACCAAGCTCTCAGATCTGGGTCTCTGCGTATCCTCTGCAAATGGATCCTCGAATTCCTCATTCACAGACCACAGTCTGTCCGTATTGGTGGAAATGTGTCATCCTCGATAACAATCAGCACGGGAGCACCTAAAGGCTGCATGCTCAGCCCTCTGCTTTACTCACTCTATACTCATGACTGCGTAGCCGGATATAGTGCAAACTCCCATCATCAAGTTCGCCGACGACACCACTGTTGTGGGATGAATCATTGATGGGAACGAGTCAGAGTACAGAAGTGAGATTGGCCAAATGGTGCCAGCAAAACCAGCAAAACCAAGGAACTGATTGTGGACTTTGGAAGGGGTAGGATAGGGACCCACAATCCCTTTTATATCAACGGGACTATGGTGGAAAGGGTCAAGAACTTCAAATTCTTGGGCGTGCACATTTCCAAAGATCTTTCCTGGTCCCAGCACACTGATCCAATTATAAAGAAAGCACATCAGCGCCTCCACTTCCTGAGAAGACTACAGAGAGTCAGTATGTCAAGGAGGACTCTTTCGAACTTCTACAGGTGTACAGTAGAGAACATACCGACCGGCTGCATAATGGCTTGGTTCGGCAACTTGAACGTCCAGGAGCAGAAAAGGATGCAGAAAGTTGTGACCACTGCCCAGTCCATCATCGGCTCTGACCTCCCCACCATCGAAGGGATCTATCTCAGTCCCTGCCTCAAAATGGCAGCCAGCATCATCAAAGACCCACACCATCCTGGCCGCACACTCATCTCTCTGCTGCCATCAGGTAGAAGGTACAGGAGCTTAAAATCTGGTACATCCAGGTTCAGGAACAGCTTCCTCCCCACAGCCATCAGACTATTAAATTCACCAACAAACAGACACTGAACTGTAACAGCCTATTGCACTTTATCTGCTTATTTATGTGTATATTGCACTGAACTGTTCTGTATTTTTGCTTACAATATTCTGTTGTGTTGCTGCAACTAAGAATCTAATTGTCCTAACTGGGACACATGACAATAAACTCTCTTGACTTGACTTGACATGACTTGAAATGTAACACTGGAGGTTGGAATGAGGTTTGTCAGCTATTCTTTTGACGAGGGATGAAGTATAAAATGAAATTAATACTTTGTTTAAAAATAATTTGTTTTCATTACAGGGAAATGCCCAAGCCCCCTAAAAGATAGGGATGTGATTACTTTGAGGTCATGGCTTATCACAGACAATGATTACATGATCATCAACTACTCTGTGAAACATCCTGTAAGTATGGATCTTTGCACTTTGCCTCCAACACATGTAACAAGAGAGAAAGGAAAAGAGAATTGTTAGTGTATTTATTCGTGTATTTCCAGTGCTTAATGGTTGGTTGAATTAAATCGGATTTAAAGTACTTTTATGTTTGCTGATTTTAGATTTGCACTGGCAAAGGCCGTGCTTATAATTCGGTCTTCAGATTTGGTGCATGTGTTAATGTACTGTGGCTGTGCTACATTTTGTGTGTAATACTGCTGAGACTCCAGCTACCAGTTTCACTTGAGTTGGAAGATTTAACCCAAGTACAAATTCATGAGCATTGACTGTTGCACGTAACTGGAAATCTAACAGACAGCAAACCTGCAGTCGATGTTATCAATGTAACGGACACATACATATGATACAATTTTCCCTGTATTTTTCCAATTTTGACATCATCCAATACTCTTTTAAAAGTAGAGACCAGTGTCATTGGAGTGCATCGTTCTTGAAGGGTATGTGGATTGTGGACTCCAGTTCACTGATTTGAAAGTTTACACTGCTCTCACAATCCTTTCCTCGTGACATTGGGACTTGGACTTTCTGCTTCCTGTTTATTAATGTTATTTAAGTAATGTAATTGCACTCTGTATATCTGATATGGGCTGAGCACAATCAAAGTATTTGTAATGTTGCGGTGACATTCAGTTTACAGTAGAAACCAGGATGAAGGTAATATTTGGTGTATGGAAGTTGACATAAGAGAAATCTGTTTCTTTAACAAGAGTGGAGGAACAAGTTTCCTTTCTCAATTAAACATTGTTTTCTCCCAGCAATCACGAGTAAAGATGGTTTATGGAGAGAAAATGAAATGCCAATCATGAACCTGGTGTCATAGAATCATGCAGTCATACACCGTGGAAACAAGGCCCTGGGCCCGACTTGCCCACGACGATCAATGTGTCCCATCTACACTGGTCCCTCCTGTCTGCGTTTGGCCCATTTTCCCTATCCTATCCATGTACCTGTCTAAATGTTTGTTAAACTTTGTGATAGTACCTGCCTCAGCTCATTCCATATACTCACCACCCTTTGTGTGTAAAAAAAAAAGTTGCCTGTCAGGTTCCTATTAAATCTTCCCCTCCCCCTTAACTTAAACCTATGTCCTCCAGTTCTCGATTTCCCCAACTCTGGGCAAGACACTCTGTGCGTTTACACGATCTATCCTCTCATGATTTTATACACTGGTACAAGATCACCCTACATCACCCAATTCTCCAAGGAATAGAGTCCTAGTCTGCTCAACCTCTCCCTATAGCTCAAGCCCTTGAGTCCTGGCAACATCCTCGCAAATCTTCTCTGATCGAATGAAGGTTAAAAATGTTTGAGAAGGATTTTTGATAGAATTAAGGACTTAATCAGCCGTCCAACTATTGGGAAAATGAGAGCGTGATCTCATAACAAACATCACGGCTGATTAAGCCACAGAGTATTCAAGTGTGTTTTCACCCACATCATGCCCAGGAAATCCCCCTTTGTTCCTGACTTTTTCTTGCAATGATTTTTGCCTGCTCTTGATGAAACCAGCACAAAATATTTTAACCATAAATTGAAAAATAATGCAATTCATCAGTTGAACTGATATTTAAGAACACTGCACAGAATTCTCACCTCGTCAACAAAGACCCATGGTAACAAGACAATAGGTGCAGGAGTAGGCCATTCGGCCCTTCGAGCCAGCACCGACATTCAATGTGATCATGGCTGATCATCCCCAATCAGTACCCCGTTCCTGCCTTCTCCCCATATCCCCGGACTCCCCTATCTTTAAGAGCCCTATCTAGCTCTCTCTTGAAAGTATCCAGAGAACCAGCGTCCACTGCCCTCTGAGGCAGAGAATTCCACAGACTCACAACTCCCTGTGAGAAAAAGTGTTTCCTCGTCTCCGTTCTAAATGGTTTACCCCTTATTCTTAAACTGCGGACCCTGGTTCTGGACTCTCCCAACATCGGGAACATGTTTCCTGCCTCTAGCGTGTCCAATATATTTCAATAAGATACCCTCTCATCCTTCTAAACTCCAGAGTACACAAGCCCAGCCGCTCCATTCTCTCAGCATATGACAGTCCCGCCATCCCGGGAATTAACCTTGTAAACCTACGCTGCACTTCCTCAATAGCAAGAAAGTCGTTCCTTAGATTAGGGGACCAATACTGCACACAATACTCCAGGTGTGGTCTCACTAGGGGCCTATACAACTGCAGAAGGACCTCTTTGCTCCTATACTCAACTCCTCTTGTTATGAAGGCCAACATGCCATTCGCTGCCTGCTGGACCTGCATGCTTACTTTCATTGACTGATGAACAAGGACCCCCCAGATCCCGTCGTACTTCCCCTTTTTCCAACTTGACACCTTTTGGTAGTAATCTGCCTTCCTGTTTTTGCTGTTTTAACACTGTTCAATGACCACTGAAATTGGCTTTCCACTGATGGGACTTGTTTAAGCTTTTGGGAGGCATTTACATTTTTAAGTTGGTTCTTTTGACTGCAAGAGGACCAGAAGAGTCATTGATCTATAAAGCATGGAAACGGTCCCTTCGGCCTAACGTGACTGTGCTGATTTGTCTACCTGTTAAAGTCCCTCTTGGCTGTACCTGGCCATTTTCCTGAAAAACAACCATCTACCACAACCTGCTTTCAAACTGGTTTTGTATTCAATTGGCTAACTTGCCCAATGTGGTGCCTGGTCAAAGTCCATGTAACCAACGTCTACTGCACTGCCCTCATCAATCTTAGTCACTTCTTCAAAGAAATATCAACCAAATTGATGAGACACTATTTCCCATGCTCAAAACATGCTGACTATTCCAATCTGTGTTTGTCTTCCCAAATGTATGTAGCTCCTGTCTTCAATAACGTCCCATCACTGATGTTGGGTTCACCAGTCTGTAGTTCTCTGGCATTTCTTTGCATCCTCCAGTCTTCTGGCACCCTACCTGTGGCCCTGATGATACAAAGATGTCTGCTAGTAGCCCCACAATGTATTTCCTAACTTCACACTTGATCTTGGCCCAATCAGGTCCTGGTGATTGATCTACCTTTATGTTTTAAGCCCCTAGCACCTCCGAGAGTAATAGTTATACAGCATGAAAACTGACCATTTGGCCCAACTTGGCCATGCTGACCAAGATGCCCACCTAAGCTCCTTTTCTGTAATGAGGACACTCTTCAAGGCATCACTATTAATTTTCCAGAGTTCTCTAACACTCGTGTCTTTCTCCATGTTGAATACAGGTGAGAAATAGCCAGTGGATAGGTTTAAATTTTTTTTAATTGACAAAACAAATTAACTACTTTTGTCCAATCCAGCATGAAAATAGCTTTATATTTTCTAAGCCTTGTCTTACAGGCATGTTTTATTTGTGTATGTGATTCTTTTTTATTACATTGGCACACTTCACCATATATCATTCATTAATGTAGTCAAGGAACTTTTTAAGGACAATATTTTTATAACTAAAAGTTTGAGGAGAAATCTACGAGGAGTTGAGGGAGAAACATTTCTAAAATATCACAATTGGTATCAGAATTACTGCTTCATTCGTAGAAAGTCTATTCTTACCCTCATTAAATTCTAATGTCGTGATCACTGATGTGCACAAGGACACGGGACATCAGGGACACTGGCATGACTCCCTGGAATCATTAAATATATTTGGGTTGTGCTTGTGTATATCTTTATTTTTGTTCTGTGTGCAACTCCAAAACCTATGAAATTTAAATGGACAATGTTCAGTCAGTGATAAATGGCAAAAAACATCCATGCTGTACAAGTGGCAGTAAGTAACCATCTCTAATTAGAGGGGTCATTCATAGTCCTGGTCTATGGAATTTGGTGGATCCCCCAGAAACAATATGAGGCAGGTCGACATGGACCTAAAATGAAATAGACCAGCAATATAAATACTGTAAGAACAGGACCAAGACTAAGGTACACAAAATTGCTGGGGGAACTCAGCGGGTGCAGCAGCATCTATGGAGCGAAGGAAATAGGCGACGTTTCGGGCCGAAACCCTTCTTCAGACTGAAGAAGGGTTTCGGCCCGAAACGTCGCCTATTTCCTTCGCTCCATAGATGCTGCTGCACCCGCTGAGTTCCCCCAGCAATTTTGTGTACCTTCGATATTCCAGCATCTGCAGTTCCCTTTTGAACACAGGACCAAGACTAAGTTTTGTTGTGGCAAGAAACCTGCTGCCCAATTTCCCCTGAAGCCTTTCCATCATGTACTAGGTGCGTGAGTAGCACTTATTTGCTCTCCAGCTCCAACAATACTCAAATGTTTATGCCATCCATGAAGTACGTGTCCACTTGATTGGCATAATATCCACCCCCCCCTAAACATTCACTCCCTCAGTCATCAGTGCACATAAGCAGAACAATCTGAAAAATTTACCGCAGTACTGCCAACAGTACTGCAGTACCCAAATCTAAGACTTCCACCACCAAGGGCAACAGGACGGTATACTCGTGGGACCATCACCACCTGGAGATTCCTTTCTTGATGTGAAAATATATCACCATTCATTCATACATTATTGCTGCATGCAAGTACTGGAATGTCTTGCCCAAAGTGTCCTCTCGAGAAGGCTTGCAACTGATCAACAAGAGGGAAAAGTCACCATTAAAGAGTTTTCACAGGCACTGAACTGGGATAAATGTCAGGATTTGGTGAAATTGCCTAAAGCACTATCACTGGGGTGTAATGTGGGGTGTACCGCTGGAAGTTGCAATCTGGTAGTTTACACCCCAGCGGCATGAACATTGACCTCTAATTTCAGGTAGTCCTTGCTCTCTCCCTCCTTCCTGTCCCCTTCCCAGCTCTCCTACAAGCCTACTGTCTCTGCCTCTTCCTTTCTTTTCACCCCCCCCGACATCAGTCTGAAGAAGGGTCTCAACCCGAAACATCGCCTTTTACTTCTCTCCATAGATGCTGCCTCACCCGCTGAGTTTCTCCAGCATTTTTGTCTACCATCAATTACCTGCAGTTCATTCTGACCAGAGGTCAAAACCTCATCATCACTGTTCCTTCTCTCTTCACAGGATTTCCCTCCTCAGAAAGATCTAGTCAGAGCTGTGTCCATTCTAACAGGTTATCTAATCCATTCTACGGGTTCTGGAAGTTGCGATCTTGTATATATGGCTGAGGCAGATCCCAGAGGTAAGGGAGCATTTGTAACGTGTCAGTGCGCACCACTTGTTTATTTCTCTCTCGTTATCTTTAGTTTTCCATGACTGTTTCTTTGCATACAATTCTTTAGTACTTTACGTTGTTAGTTGTGTTAGCATAGATGAATATTAGCAGCCTATTCATCTGAAGGGAGGAGGGGATTGAGCTGAATACATTTGAGTTGGATAATAAACGTTGACTTTAATTGTTACTAGACAAAGTGTGGACCCGTTGGGTCCCCCTCCTCCAACGCAATATTCCAGCACTCACCTATACACAAGGCGATGCTCAGTCAAAATGGCGATCCCGGCTCAGCAAGCCTCCCCCAACTGCGCAGGCACGGCTGACGGGCCCGCACTGTGCAGGTGCGGCTGCCCCGTTCAAACTTGTGCCATTGACGGTTAAACCCTCCCCCAACTGCGGATACCGGGCCCAATGTGCACATGCGGCGAGACGACGCCATTTTTAATTGGGACGCGACTGACGCGCCCGGCACGTGTGAGAGCATTGCGCAGGTGCGACTGTCTTGTTCATCTGCACACGTGCGGATAGCGGTGCCGGCAACCCTCCGCCAACTTCGCAGGCGTGGCTGACAGGGTCGGCAAGTGGGAGCGCGGTTAACGGTAAAAAGTGAAGAAAAGTTTATGAAGGGAATAACTTGGGGATCACTTTGTTAAATGGAACAAGACTTGCTACTGCACACCCTAGGTGAATGGTGAGTAAGACGCCCCAAAAATTGTAGCACTACTGTAGGTATGTTGCAAAGCCTACCTGAAGCGTCTTTGAAAATCTGTCGCTGCGAGTGTGCGCGATTTTGGCGCCGTTTAGATGGGGCGGGTTTAAAACGCGATTTTCTCTAGGCTGTTCAAATCGAAGATGTTCAGCCTAGTTAATTATTAACGAAAAATCGCTGGAAGACCCCGTCGCAAAAGCTATTATTAGGTTTAAAGGCCTTGAATAATAGTTATAGTAGTTTAAAAATCAATCTCTGAACCCGCGAACACCAGCAACCGCAGGGTCTCATAAAGCAGACAGCTGAAGGTAGGTTGTATATTTTTACATTAAAAAGGGCTTCTAAAGATCCCTTTATACAAAGTTTAATATTGCGAGTAGCTCAATTTGGGCCCATTAAATCCCGCAGTATTTTTCTGGGCATTTGGGGCACAAATCTACCGCAATGTGAACGTTCTAAACCAGCGCGTTCCACAGGGACCCACTCGAAAGCTGATTTAAATGGGCATTTATTTACAGCAATGAAACACTAAATTCCTTCCATTTGGCCTATAAATTAATGTAAATGAGATTTTAAAATCATGTTTTATTGTGAATTATTTGTGAATATTATTTGGACATTTAGGCTATTTAAAAATGTTAATCATTTATTAAGAAATGGATAGATGTTTAGATCTAGTAATTGAAGTCTGAAATTAGCTACAATTAGGTAACTAACTAATTATATGCTTTAATTTCAGGTCATCCAAGTAAGATTATTTTATATTTGTTTCAGAATGCTTCAATCTATGATAACTGAAAATTTCATTCAGTTCTCTTAATTTTTAAGAAAGTTATGGGCTTTTGACTGTTCACGATCACAGCTTTTTTGTTATGTCCATAGAAAATCAATAGGGAACAAGATGCTAATTTCCGAGTATGAAAATGGCCATAACTTTTTAAATACTTGAGATATGAAAGTGAATTAGGTGTCAAATTAAACTTATTTTTATGCTTTATCTGATGGGATAAATTACAGACTTGATTTTTTAAATCTCAAAATTTTGTAACATTGCTAACTACTGTGTACCGTTTTGGCTGTTTTTCAGGAACATACAGGCATACATAAAAAGTTACCCTTTTAATCATTTTTAAAGTTTAGTAGACCAAGTGGGTCCCGTAGGGCCCCATCCCCAACGCAATAATCCACCACTCACCCGTTCCCCCAAAGCAACCCGTTTCCACCACTCACGCGTTCCCTCAAAGTAACCCGTTCCCCCATTGCAATATTCCACCACTCACCCATAGCCTCAACGGGAGGCCTGGTCCCGCAACGCAACCCGTTCCCCAATGTAAGATTCCAGCACTCACCCGTTCCCCCATTGCAATATTCCACCACTCAACCAAAGCCCCCAACTGTGCAGGTCATTTTAAACTTTAAAAAAAAAATGCAATTGCACTAATATTTAATGTGCCACCGACAAGGCCATCTTTTGTATCCAAATCTAATCATTAAACTTTGCTGTGCTGGGTTAGGCTGGCAGATTCTTTCCCTGAAGGACATTTACTGTGAAGGACTCGGTGTTCTGGGATAGAAACATTGTAGCCGGTGGGGCATTGTGACGTCCTAACTGCCAGCGTAGATTTGAAGAAATCTAACTTTTAAATGTCACTTTAAAACTTTTAAACCTCCAAAACTGACATATAACACTGCTTTGCAAACGGGCTCGACATTGAAATCCACACATTGAATGAAGTTGTGGCATGTACTCAATGCAGTAGAATTTCACAAACTTCAAGTTATTCCAAAGGCTTTGTGGATCATAACTGCTCATTTCTGGCAGTGAAATTTATAAGTGTAGAACCACAAAATATTAGATTCCCTGATGTATTATATTTGGCTATTACAACAAGCCAAAAAATATGCTTTGCTTGTATTTTAGGAATAGTTACTGGTTATCCAGAGCTATACACAAACTTTCATTCCAATATTCACAAAAAATGTCAGTTTTTAACTTTAGTTTTGTTTAAACCCCACAAAAGATGTTTTTCTAAAATATTATCAATTATAATTACAGATTTAGACAATAGGTGCAGGAGTAGGCCATTCGGCCCTTCGAGCCAGCACCGCCATTCAATATGATCATGGCTAATCATCCCCAATCACTACCCTGTTCCTGCCTTCTCCACATATCTCCTGACTCTGCTATCTTTAAGAGCTCTATCTAGCTCTCTGGAAAGTATCCAGAGAACCGGCCTCCACCGCCCTCTGAGGCAGAGAATTCCAGACTCACAACTTTCTGTGAGAAAAAGTGTTTCCTCGTCTCTGTTCAAAATGGCTTACCCCTTATTCTGAAACTGTGGCCCCTGGTTCTGGACTCCCTTAACATCGGGAACATGTTTCCTGCCTCTAGCGTGTCCAAACCCTTCATAATATATGTTTCAATAACATACCCTCTCATCCTTCTAAACTCCAGAGTATACAAGCCTAGCCGCTCCATTCTCTCAGCATATGACAGTCCCGCCATACCGGAAATTAACCTTGTAAACCGACGCTGCACTCCCTCAATAGCAAGAATGTTGTTTACTCAAATTAGGAGACCAAACCTGTACACAATATTCCAGGTGTGGTCTCACCAGGGCCCTATATAAATGCAGAAGGACCTATACTCAACTCCTCTTGTTATAAAGGCCAAGCAAAATGTCATTTGCTTTCTCCACTGCCTGCTGTACCTGCATGCTTACTTTCATTGAGTGATGAACAAGGACTCCCAGATCCCATTGTACTTCCTCTTTTCCCAACGACACCATTTTCTATCCATGTCAGCACTCTACCCCCAATACAATATACCCTAATTTTTCCCATTAGTCTCCTATGTGGGACCTTATCAAATGCTTTCTGAAAGTCCAGGTACACTACATCCACTGGCTCTCCCTTGTCTATTTTCCTAGTTACATCCTCAAAAAATTCCAGAAGATTAGTTAAGCGTGATTTAATAAATCCATGATGACTCGTACCGATCCTGTTACTGAAATCCAAATTTGCCGCTATTTCATCATTTATGATTGACTCCAGCATCTTCCCCACCACCGACGTCAGGCTAACTGGTCTATAATTCTCCAATTTCTCTCTCCTGCCTTGCTTAAAAAGTGGGATAACATTAGTTACCTTCCAATCCACAGGAACTGATCCTAAAGCTATAGAACATTGGGAAATGACCACCAATGCGTCCACGATTGCCAGAGCCGCTTCCTTAAGTACCCTGGGATGCAGACCATCAGGCTCTGGGGATTTATCAGCCTTCAGCCCCATCAGTCTATCCAACACCATTTCCTGCCTATTGTGCATTTCCACAACAAAACTTGTAAAGGAGATTAACAATTTGTGGTGTGGCACTGAAAAAAGTGCATGACTTTGAGCTTGGTTCTTAATTCTTAAAAGAGTTCAAAAATGATTGTGAATCCAATTAAGTTTTGATTATTTTTGTCAGGATCTCTGCCAAAGTGGGTCATCAACAAAGCTTCACAGTATCTGGCTCCTAAAGTAAGTACTGGTTACTTGGCATTGCATTCTGTAATAGAAAAGGACCACTTTTTTAATTGTTCAAGAAGGAACTGCAGATGCTGGAAAATTGAAGGTATACAAAAAATGCTGGAGAAACTCAGCGGGTGCAGCAGCATCTATGGAGCGAAGGAAATAGGTAACGTTTCGGCCCGAAACGTTACCTATTTCCTTCGCTCCATAGATGCTGCTGCACCCGCTGAGTTTCTCCAGCATTTTTGTGTACCTTCCACTTTTTTAATTGTCAGGTTTATACAATTGAATGATTTTTTAAAATGCAAGATATATGCTTACTAAGTCAGTAAAACATTGCTTTCAATTGTTGTGCAGAGTATCCTGAGGAAGCCACTGTCTGGTCTTGACGACAATTTTTTTTAAAGTATTGAAAAGAATATTCAAAACTGGCTTCCTAGAATGTCGTATTGCTGTGGGCTTCTGATGTTAATATGCCTCATTTTTTCTGAAAATATCCTTGTGAAATGCTGTGGGTGATTTTTCCAATGTTAGATGCTAAATAAACTTTATAAATTTACTTCTGTGTGTATTTTAGGTTCTTAAGCGAATACACAAAGTGTCTCTCAAGTACCCAGAGTGGAAACGGAAGAACAGACCACACTTAAAACCTTGGCTCTACCCAGAACAGAATAACCTTCCGACCATGAACCTTGACGTACTCTCAATCCAGCATGCAGAATCACTAGAAAATATTGATGAAAGTGCCTTATCTGAAGAGAATGCTAGTGATGAAGAAGGCATAAAAGGCTGAAATCACATTTCATTTTTCCTAACAGTACTGCAAGCCCATGGAGTTTGCAGGAGGAGGAAAAGTTCATAATTGGCCCTTTAGTATTTAGGTGACAAATTCTTAACAATGGGTTAATCTGGTGATTTGGGCGATGGATATTATTGATTCAAGTTTACTTATACAAAGGATCTGACATTCAGACAATAAATTAGATATTTGCACTGGTGTGAGTTAAATACTGTTGTGATCTTGAGTAATTGAAATGAATCAGTCACAACAATGGGGGTTATGGTCTATTGGAATGATAGCTGACTTGAGAAATCCTCCTTTAATGAAGCATCTTTGAGCTGCAGGCTTTTAGGTCTGGTGAGTTGGGAAATAAGTAAGAATAGTTATAAAAAAATGTGATTTTTTCCTTTCTTTTTTTTTCCTCTCCTATTTGTAATGTTACATTTTTTGGAAGGACTAATTAACCCGCAGCATTCTCTCTGTGTGCAATTGTGGTCATGATGTTATCATTTTGTGCCTCAAGAGCTTGATTCTCAGTGAAATAACGATCTAGATGCTGCAGAATTGCATGCGTCTTTTTTGCTGATTCACTGGTGGTAATTGTGCAGTTTCAATTTGACCTGCTTTCCATTGCAAGGGGTGAGACTATGAACCTTTAAATCTAGAACTTTAGTAGAGGTATTAAAAGTTACCTTTGTTTCAAAGTTGTAAAGTTATCCTTGTACAAGATTTAGAAATTTGGGTTCTGCGGCTAAAGGTGGTGGCTGGTGCCATGTGGGCATTTAACTCCTTGGTGGAGTTAGTCATTCAAAAGAACTGGGCCCCGCATCAGGGCACTGTTTCACTTCTTCAGCTCCTTCTTTCTCCTAATGATGGAGGTTAAAACTTTACCATTTTCTTCTTATTTTAAATATTAGCTGCCACCATCTCTTAAAAATCCAGAGAGCATGCAGCTACTTCAATAAGAGTAAGATTTGAAATTGGGGGTGAATAGTTACCATTTAAATGACCAGGTCAGGAAAGAGAACTACAACTAAGCAGGAGTAAAATGATTGAAATTAGTATGGAGAAATACATTTTGGATGTCAACCATAATGGTAATGTTTCCCATAGATAGGAACTTTATATAGTTGCTCTTCACTTCGTGTTATTGTCTCTAATGATGAATTGTTCTTGTTTAGTGGGATTTGATGAATTTTGTATGTTAGTAAATTATTTCTGGTGTGAGGGAGCAGATGTAAAATAGGGGGGAAAGATGTTGAAAGAGGCAAGTTGGACCAAAGTATTTAACGTAGTTTCATTAGTAAAATTATTTAGCCTTCAAAAGAGATGGCATTAATTATGATTTTCATTTTGTTCATAAATTGAAAACCACCATGAGTTGACATACTCCATGCCCTGTCCCAGAGCAAGACATTGTCAATGCTGGTTCTGTGACACGCATGAAAATTACTTATGGGATTGAGACTTGCATTATGGCCGCCATGGTGGTCTGCAATAGTTCTAATCAGAATTTATGAGAATTGGAATTTAAAAGCATCCTCAAGTTCAGGAGAAAGTATTGCATTACAAATGCATTTAATTATTAATTTGTGAGAATAGAAATCATCTACGATAGATTAAGGAGTCTGCAATACATTTTTCTTCAACTGCTGTTAAAATCTAAAAAAGCTGCTTCCAAAACATTTAATCAAGAAATTAAGGTAAACTCCACATTTTCTTTAGTATACTTCAAATAAATCTTCAGTGTTTTTCGACTGATCAACTTTAGATGTGCATTGTGATCTTATGAAATTGCAATTAGTAAATGCTTTGGTAGTTTCCAAGTTAATGATGCAGTCAAGGAAAACATTTAAATTTGCATTTTGTTGTGTAAACTTTCCTACCAATCAACAGATGTCTAAATCTCCAAATAACCTTTTTGGTTTTTTTATTCTATCTCTTATTAGGACTGTGTCTGTATTTAATAGGTGTGATTTATATAGAGGTCCCCTTTTATAAAATTGTGTTCGCTACTCAATTCCATAACTCTCAAATGCTTGGAGATACCTAAGATGACCTTTTGTTAAATTAGTGAGTATTTTGATTGTAAACATTTGGCCTTTGCATTTAGGGCGTTGCTTAACAGGTATCAACATTCTAGTGCTATTATGCATTTATTTAATCTGAAGTCTCTACATATTAGGAGAAAGGCTTAAAAATATTCTATTTTTGTGAAAAGATGCTTGCTGATGGTCGATATATTTTGGTCTGCAGAGATAATTGGCTCTGCAATACATTTTATTGATTGTTGCAAATGTTTTTGTAATGAAATTCAGAAAATGTAATGCCTTACTAAAGGTTGCCGTATCTGGTATTAGGTCAGTTAGTATTTAGTTGTGCCGTTGTCATTTATGTGGGTATTGTACATGAAGGATAAACCAATATCATTTAAAGTTTTACCCAAACCCTTATGTTCACCTCATTGCCAACACCAAATAATCAGTGCTAATCCATAACTAAATAATCTAGAATAAACATTATAATAATGCTACTGGCTTTTTAATATGTGTAAGGTAAAATAACACATTTTTTCAATTGGGCATTATTGAAGATTTAGTAATACTCCAGGTTTGTTACTAGTAAATTATTTCATGGTCTTTTAGCATTGCTTATTCATTTACCTTTGGGTTTTCAAGTAGATGTTAGAGTGCATTGATAAAATTAAAAATATGGAAGACTGGTCTCATCTTTAGTACTGAGAGTCTCATCTGAATTGTTCAGAAAACTTCAAAATCTCTTCTGGACTTTTATTAATTAATGCACTTTTCCTCCTGCCTGTATCGCATAAAGAAAATGCTCCGTGATTTCAGCAGTGTCTCCTTGGAACATATTGGTGTTTTCTTCTGAAACATTTTACCAGGTGACTTACCTTTGTCATGATGGAGTTAAATGGTTCATTCAATGTGAAACCATCTTGCTATTTTTGAATGGACCATTTAGCAAAACTGAAGTTTTTGGGGGTGGGGACTGCAACCTTTCACACAGCAGAATTAATGTTGGTTCTGAATTTCATTTAAAGCATATTTTGAAACCCACAACCACACTGTTCTTTATATTGTATGGAGAGAATTTGTCAAACACATGTTGCACTTCTACTTTAATCTTGCTTAAAATATACTGTGCCAAAAATGAACATTTGGGAATTTGTAGTGCCTGTGGTTCTTGTTGCTGCCATCAAATTAAACTGTTTCCATTTTTTTGTATTTAAGGTGGATGATTATAAATGTTAACAATATACACTTGCCATAGTGAAGTTTTAATCTTTTCCACTTTCACTTTCTCAAAGAGAAGGGACTGTTAGGATGGAAGATCCCAAACTGTTTCCATGAGCAACATGAAGTAATTTTAAGAAACAATGCGTGCAAGGTTATGATCTTTGTCTTAGTTATGAGGTGGTGTTGAAGTTGTTCAGTTTATTCAGTGATAATACTCCCATGCACTGGCATTCACCTTCTACTGTATTCTAGTGATTTTTTTAAGGTATTCCTTTTCATTTCAGATCAATCCACCCTCCATAAGAAAATTCATAAATGAACCTAAGCAGAACTGTGCTTTGCTGCTGGCTTCTAGGCACAGAGGACTTTTTTGTTTGTAAATGTATCTTGTATGACTGCTATAAATGCTCATGTTCATACAGAAATTGAACAGGTGAAAGTATATTTTGATTCACCCCGGGAGTTGTCATTTATTTTGCTGCACAGATTTTTTTTGTGAAGATAATATTTAACGTCAGAAACAATAGTATAAACAAAAGGACCACCTTTATTTTTAGTGGATAATATGAAGTTTAAGCTTGTATCAAGCAGGGAAGAGTAGACCACCTTATTTAGCTTTGTTGTTCCAGGTTAGCAAGAAACAAAGTTAATCCTCCAGTAACTCCTGGATGGGGAACAAACACCACCCCAATTATGCATGTGTGCCCTACTTTTATTTACTGTAATACAGGTTGCAGAAGCTCTAGATGGATGGTATCAAATACATTTTTGGGTTTCCATGTTAAATTACAGAGAACAAACTATTTTTCTCTTTGGAAATATTCCTGTGCCAAGGTCACAGACCTATTCAAAAAGTTGAAGGAAATTTCAAATGTGCATAATAATTCTTCACAGAAAAATGTGAAATGTCAAACAGTGAAAAGAAAAGTTGAAAAGATAGGGAGACAACTTTTTAATATCATCGAGCTACTATAAGGAGGACGTTGAAGGAGACAAACCATATAATTTAAAGGTTCAAAATGTAAACTTGCTCTTAAGAGATTAAAAGATTAATATTTCCTGGTAACTTCAGTAAACACCACTACAGTGAACTTTTGTCAATTTGGTCTCCAATAATTATGCAGTAAGTCAATGATTACATTTAAATCATAAGACTTGAGAACTACAGCTGTGGAGCATTTTTCTAAGCTTAGATGAAGAAATATGTATATTTTTAGGAACATTTAGTCACTAAAGCTTTCTCTACTGTACATTTACTTCCTGAACTAGGAGTAAATGGAATACAGTACAGGAAGCCTTACATTTGATTAATTCATATTGTACCTAGCATTTAAATCCTCAAGTTTGGAGTACAAAGGTATTGAATATGTCACACAGCCCCTCCTAATAGTTAAAGGAGATCGACACTGCTGCAGTTAATCCCTAACATATTGCAAAGTAGTATGGTTTTCAGTGTATGAAATGGCTTGGGGTTCCAGAGTTGTATCTTCAAATTTGGGATGTGAAATGCCCAACAGAGGAAGGAAATCAATTTTGGGGTAATTCCTGGTGTAGCAGTAGGGCACTGGTGATGATTAGGCGAGGGAAACTAATGAAATGACTTGTGGATGGTTAATTTTACTTCGGAGTCACGTGAGTGACGTGTAGAACCCCGCCACGGCGCATGCGTGCCATATCGCTACACGCATTGCAACAAGTCACAGCAAGGGGGAACGACGTTCCCCTAGCGGCAAAATTTGAAAGTCAGGAACAGCATGTAAGGTGACTGCGTTCCAGAATTTGAAAGTCGGGAACAGCAGGTAAGAAGACTCTGCGTTCCTTCCACTTACCTTTTAGGTGGAGACATGGACCGGATCCATGAAGGCTGCGGGAAAGCTGGCGGGGGAGAACCGCGGAGTAGCGGGCAGCCGGCAGCAGCAGCAAACAAAAAGCTAATCTCCCGTAATGGGAACAGCTGTGCCCGACTTTCGCTCCTGCACCGGGCCCGGCCACATTTTGGTCAGCCACTAGCAACCACACCAAGAGTGACGGTCCAGACCATCTCAAGATGGCTGAAACAGGTGCTAACACAGGCTGGGGTGTATACTAATATTTTAAAATCTCTCCACCAGGGCTGCAGCCACATCGGCAGTGATACAGTTGGATGTACCAATGGACCAAATCCTCAAGGCAGCAGGATGGTCTAGGGAAAACATTCCAATTATTTTATAATAAACCAGTAATGAAACCTGGAACGTTTGCAGAAACAATTTTAAGTTCTGTAAATTAATTTAAACCCATAAAAAGGGGTTATAAATTTGTGTTAACAAATTTTATGATTTCAATGTCGAATTCATGTCCAAATTATGTTAACACAATTCCTCCTACAGTCAAGGCAGACGTGATGCATGGACTCGTTTCCACGGCATGAAATCACAGCTTTAAAATCTTCACGTAGTCACTCACGTGACTCCGAAGTAAAATTGTAAGATTAAACGAGAACTTACCAGTTTGAAGTTTGATCTGTATTTTATGAGGAGTTACGATGAGGGATTACGTGCCCTCCGCTCCCACCCTTGATCATATACTTAACTGGTATCTCTTCTCTAATCTTATTATATTTAGTCATTACAGTTATCTGTGATTTCACACCGCTGCTTTGAAGAATGACACGCATGCGCTGTGGCGGGGTTCTTCACGTAATCCCTCATCGTAACTCCTCATAAAATACAGATCAAACTTCAAACTGGTAAGTTCTCGTTTAATATTACTATTTTACTTCGGAGTCACTCTGACTCTATTGGCAATGGGGAGAAAAATATCTCTGCATGGTTTGATAGTAAGATTAAACGAGAACCTACCAGTTTGAAGTTTGATCTGTATTTTATGAGGAGTTACGATGAGGGATTACGTGAAGAACCCCGCCACGGCGCATGCGTGTCATTCTTCAAAGCAGCGGTGTGAAATCACAGATAACTGTAATGACTAAACATAGTAAGATTAGAGAAGAGATACCAGTTAAGTATATGATCAAGGGTGGGAGCGTAGGGCACGTAATCCCTCATCGTAACTCTTCATAAAATACAGATCAAACTTCAAACTGGTAAATTCTCGTTTAATCTTACTATCAAACCATGCAGAGATATTTTTCTCCCCATTGCCAATAGAGTCAGAGTAATTCAGAATTGAAATAGACACTATAATCACACAGTTGATCAGCACTCAAACTCTACTTTTAGGAAATTAAAGGCAATTGTGAAAACACTTAAGTGCCTCTCGGAGAGGAGTGTGGAGGGAATTGAGTGAATGAATCAACCCCCGTGTGGTGAATCTTGAACTTTGTATTTGTTTTAATACTAAAACCTGATTACAGCATTGTCAAATTTATACTTGAATCAAGCTATTATAAATCAGATACAGCAATTGTTTACATTGATTTCAACTCATCAAAACTACAGATTTAAATGAAACTGAATTAATTTAAGTTAATTTAAAATTCTACTCAATTATACTTTCCTCTTTCTACACTGTAACTGTTACAAGTAAAATATAGTTATTGAACAATGGCGTGTCTCATCTCAAATTTGTGTTAAACATCAGGGCTTTGAAGTATGGTGCTTTTCCAAGATGGACTATGTTTGAGTGTTAATACGACAAAGGGACTTTTACATCACACCTCTACTTCAATTGCAGCTGATTGAACATCAACAATGTTTCCCTCTTCTCAAAATAATTGCCTGTGCAGCATCGGCCAAAAGTGTACTAAAATCAACTTGCACCATGAATGGTTCAGCTGGACACTCAAAAATATTTGAATACAATTTGTAAATGCAGTAGTTACATTTATACAGTGCCTTATTTTACCAAACCCAAGTCCCAGGTTTTTGCTGGTACAGTCTCCTGTTTCAGCAGTGGCATTTCTGAAGGTGTAACAACAGAAGCCACTCATATCTACTATTTATATAGATGGTTCCAGAACCCCTTAATTCAAATAATTTGATGCATCCAGTGTTTTCTGTTTATTAATACCATGATGAAATAAGGGCTTTTATTTATTCTATTACCTGACACAGCTGGAACTATTACAGAATTTTTTTTTTTCTCCATCACCCCTTTCAATATGATTTGCTTTGGTGAAAAATCAGGTAGTTACGATGCAAACAATTATATTGATTTAAAAAAAAAAAGTTTTATTTCAAAAGCAAATTGTTGCAGCTTCTGGAACGAAGTGGAGTGAGTGGCAGCAGGAGCGGTGGCAATATTGATCTGAATCTTCAGCATTCCAGTTACTACCCAATTCTACCATTTGTTTTTATTCTAAGATTAATTATAAAAAACAGGCTAAATCCAATATCCATTATTAAAAATTGATCCAGGGTAAGTTGTATAAACATTTATGGCTACTCCTTGGTCAGGTTGGAGATCACTTTTACAAAACTAGGTACATTTTCACTTCACAAGACTGTTAGGGTTTACCCAAGTGTTAGTCTAAAGCATGACTGACTAAATAAAAAATATATTTATAATTCAATTTGCATTTCAACAAATACCTAATTTCAGAATCCCACACTAATGCAGTGATTTCTAGTTAATTGCTATGGTGCAGTGATCCTTTTAGATGGCCATCGGTGGAACCTCCTTTTAATGAACTGTCCTTTCCTTCTGCCTTCGGAAGTCTGAAATACAGAGCCAAAAATAATACATATAATTTGAAAACATCCAGTAAATTGGCCTCCACTGCCTTCTGTGGTAGAGAATTCCACAGATTCACAACTCTGGGTGAATGAGTTTGTCCTCATAAAGTGTGCGACAAAGTAATTGTGTCGTCCTTATTCAAAATACAGTGTCAGCAATACAAATCATTAATGTCAAGGCTGATAATTAAAACCAATGAGATAATTCGAAATATAATTGAAATAGCTGCATGCAGCAAGATGAAACTAAATAGTTTCTAGAAATATGATTGCTGCTGTTGGCCCTGGTACTTTGATTTGTGAAAGCCAACAGAATACAATAAGGTGGAAGGTAACAGCAGGCAAAGACAAAAATGAATGGAAAAAGCAAAATATGAATCTGGATGTGTAAATGTAATATACTTTTCAATCTATCACATATTTTTCCCCTTTCCTCCTTTCCCTGCATTTTTTAAAATTTCTATTATCTCACCATTTTAGGTAAATAACTTTTTTCTAAGTCTGTTGTAAGGCCATTATTTTCCCTGAATGCTGTCTAACCCTGATACAACATTTAGTTAATATTATAATTACAATAGTTTTACAGCTGGAAGTTCCCCAGAATGAATAGGGGGAAACAAATTCAATGTGCAAGGTCATCCACCTTGTGTCTAAAGTTTGTAATAGCAACAATGAAGACTGGGATTGTAAATATTGAGTATGATTATAAAGTCTAAGAGAATATTACCCTTTACATGATGGGTATTACTGAGGGGAATAAATTATGCCCGATTTGTATAGAATAATCAAACCCCATATGGATACTGGCCTGATATCTTGAGGTACGTTTAATATTGCAGTCGGGATTAAGAGAGTAGCAATAACTTGGCTGTTATCTTCTTTTGTTTACCACCCCCACATGACCAGAGTAAAAAGTACATTCAAATAATCTATTTCTTCACATTATGAGCCCCAGACAGGAATCTACTTGAGAGATGCAGCATGGAAATTGATCCTTTGGCCCATCGATCCACACCGACCATTGATCGCCCGTTCACACTATATTCTGTGTTATCCCACTTTCACGTCCACTCTACGCACCAGGGGCAATTTACTCAGGCCAATTACCCTACAAACGCGCACGTCTTTGGGTTATGGGAGGAGGAAATTAGAGCACCCGCAGGAAATCCACGGCATTGTGGGAAGAATGTGCAAATTCTGCTAACAGTACCCAAGGTTAGGATCGAACATGGGTCGCTGGTGCCGAGGCAGTAACTCTACCAGCTGCACCACTGTGCCACCAATAGTGAAATGACAGCCAAGCCATTTGATATTAAATTCTGATTCCTACTACATGGTAGAAATATGGAACTTTCCCACAAATGATTGTGAATACTGGATCAGATAAAACTTAGAAAACGGATCTTTACCCAACAATATATATGATGGGATGCAGTTCAACAGCATGTGGGATTGAGATCAGTGAAACACCGCAGGTTCAATCGTCACCAATGCTGCAGTGTGTAGTCTGCATGTTTTCCCTGTGAGTGCACAGGGGTGATTGCACTTCCCTTTGGTGCTTTGGTTTCGTCCCACTTGATCACCACCAACTATGTAATGAGAAAATATGAAATCTGATCCAGTTTTAAAAAAAATTTGAAGTTGAATACAAACACCTGTTCCTAAAACAATTAAGGTTCTACTTACTATATGGAAAGTAGCGAACCCGCATTATAATCTCTTTGGCAGATTTCAGGATCTCAACAGCCTGTGCAATGGAAAATTTTAATTTAGCAATGAAAAATGCTTTAAATGAGAAAAGCACATGATTATTTACATAAAGTTTTATAATGGTAACATTCTGAACTAGATCCACTCAAACATTAGCATTGCTATCCAAAGACTGTAGTTCATTGACTCAGTGTTTACTTTCTCTTTCCCAGATTATACTTAACCTATCAGTTACCTGCATTCTCTCGTTGTACTTTGTTACTATGCCAAGTCAAGTTATTGTCTTATGCACAAGTACACTGAGGTACAGGTACAATTAAAATCTTGCTGTGCAGCATCACAAGCACATACAGTAGACGAGCCAAGCATGCAACCATACATTATATTTTAATGACATTGTCTAATTATAAATGTAAAAACAAGGAACTACAGATGCTGGTTTACACAAAAGGGTGCAAAAGACCCTTCTTTAGATTTATGGAAAAAGTCTGAAGAAGGGCCCCGATCCAAAACATCACCTATCCATGTTCTCCAGGAATGCTGAGTGACCCCAGCACTTTTTTGTCTAATTATAAATTAGTTTACTCTCTTTGCCACTCAATGGTCGCTACTTATTTTCTCTTGCATCTTACACTGGGAATTAAATGATTACCAAATAAATAAAAACATTGAAATTCAAGGTTCAGCGTCTTCTAGAGCATCTTGCACATATTCTACTCAAGGGCTAACCACGAAATAGGCATTTAAGTTGCCAATTATGTGAATGGCCCTTGGTCATCAACTACCATGTCATATTCTGGTACCTGCTACACACTCTGAATTAGATTTAAGTTTTAAAACTAAGTTGTCATGTTTCTATTGTATGCCGTTACAATTGTTCATATTGATTAATTGATTCTAGCCACTTGCTGTTATGGATTCAATGAACGATGGTGGCACAAAGTGCTGGAGTAACTCAGCAGGTCGGGCATCCCTGGAGAACATGGATAGGTGATGTTTCAGGTTGAAAAAACGGATCGCGACCTGAAACGCCACCTTACCATGTTCTCTAATTATGCTACCTGACCTACTGAGTTACAACAGCACTTTGTATCCTTTTGGTGTATTAACCAGCATCTGTAGTTCCTTGTTTCTACAATAAATTATGATACTTACTTTACTGTGTTCTATGTCTTGAAAGTCAATGTCATTTACAGCAAGAACCTGATCTCCCTCTTGCAAACCTGCATGATCTGCGTCAGAATCGGGAATTACCTGCAACAAAAGGTAAATCCCCAAATTTTAAGGTTAGTACTCAACACCATGATCTATTAAAAAAAAAACAAAAAAAACTTCCCTTTCTGTACATCAATCCTGACTGAGAGATAGGTTGGTGACATGTTACCAACTTTCTGCCAACACAGAAAATATAGAAAGATAACAGGTCCTATTAAATTAAGTGCTATCTATCTCAAGGGCCAAGAGATTTAAATTTTAATATATATTGACAAGGGCACAATGAAATTCTTACTTGCAGCGACTTGTTCCGTTAATTGTTACACGTAACAATTAAAGACCCCGACTCTTGAGATAGTCGCCACTTAATTTACTTATTATCTTTCTAAATCTTCTGTGTTGCAAGAAATCTGGGACATATCAACAACGTTTCCCTCAGGAGTGGTGCACATAGAAAAGGAAGATTTTTTTTTAATGGAATGCGGTGAATTTCTGTGCATATCAAATTAATATTAAATTGCAGGAAATAATGTGATTTTCACATTGAATGTTCTCTTTCACCAAGTACTTTCATGGCAAGTGGAGGGCAGGTTAAATTTTAAATGAAAAGCCTACTCTCTCAACACTTTAAAACTCAGCTGACTATGTCACACTTGCTTGATTAGTCTGGACGAGCTCCAAATAGACACTGGTCCCCATATGGTTGTCAGAAGGACTTTGCAAAGTCAGCTGAGCCATATCCAAATTCAGTATCTAGGACAAGGTCAAGTAGACCATTCTATTTTATTCCTTCATTAATTTATTGTAACTATACTGCAGTTGAATTGGTTACTAGACTACTGTAGAGGCATTTAATCATCAACCACAGGGACAAGTCAGAAATCATGTACAGGCCAGACCAGCTAAGGATGGCAGATTTACTTCTCTGAAGGTTATTAGTGAACCAGATTGAGTTTTTCACACCAATCTGGCTGTTTTCATGGCTGTCATTACCAAAACTAGTTAGTGCTCTTTTGCACCTAGCCAAACATCAGCTATTATCTATTGCTTATCAGGGTATTTCAGTAGAGTGACATGGACAAATTAATGACAAATGATGAATGTTGTGGCTAAGAATGATGAGTGATGTGCTGTGTTGTTACATTCACTGGGAATCAGATTTAGACTGTCCAAATTCATTTCACAATAGATTCTAGAAGGCAGATTGCAAAGCAAATGTTGTTCAACAACCTACATTCAATTTAAAACTTGAAGTAACTCACTGAGACTCATTTAAGCCTTGTAAGCCAAAACACCAACCTTTGATATGAAGATGCCAAGCTGTGAGGCCTTTCCCCCTCGGATGTTAAACCCAAGCTGCAGGAAACAGGAAGACAAGTTCCATCCGAATTACACTGTTTCTAGGAAAACATTCACTAACTCTTCATATGAAACCGCCAAATTCAAACGATAGATAACTTTCTACAATTATTTTTATAATTGGGTGACACAGTGGCTCAGCGGTAGAGTTACTGCCTTACAGCGCCAGAGACTCGGTTTTGATCCTCACTATATGGAGTTTGTACCTTCTCCCCGTGACCGCGTGGGTTTTCACCGAACGCACTGGTTTCCTCGCACACTTCAAAGACGTACAGGTTTGTAGGTTAATTGGCTTTGGTAAAAATTGTAAATAGTCCCTAGTGTGTGCTCGTGCATGGGGATCATTAGTTGGCAGGAACTATGTGGGCTGAAGAGCCTGTTTCCGTGCTGTATCTCTAAACTAAACTGAAATTGAAGGCTAGGTGTTTACATAGCCAGAAGTCACTTTTTATTGAAGATTCCTTCAAACATGAGTAATTCGCAAACGATACAAGCAGCATTGCATTTTTTTCCTAACCTCTTATTCCTTCTGAGCCAATTTAACAAACTGGCCACTTCAAAATACATCTGCACAGAGGAAAACTGCTAAATCAAATTAGTGACAAATTAAAGGCAGTTTAATGCCATGAATTTAATCCAAATTATCACACCCACAAATTCCTCAAAAGTCTGAAAAATAAACTAGAATTTCCTTGTTATGCCCTTGCTAAAACTACAACAGCACTGGAGATGGGTTTGTTTTATGGACAATTCTTGCAACCTAAATTGTAGCTCTAATTGAGAGCACAACTTAATTTAATTTTTTCATGGAATATCATACTTAATGGATAAATTTAACATTTAATACAAAAGATTGTCAATAGTAGACATCTGAGACCTGTCCTTGCCTAGGAAACTTTATTACCTGAGCCCCAGAGGGTTTCTTCAGCTGGACTGTGCGAGGCAAAAATTGGGTCAGCTCGTTGTTGTAATCGGAGTGATGTAACCTCTAATTAATTCAAAAGTTTTTTCAAAATGTTATTCCATAATACAATCATACCATATTTTTCACTTGCTGAAAAATGTAAAATCTACTCACGTTAGATTTAACATAATTTAACATGTTAACTCAAGCATACAATTAAAAGGGTCAAAAGGGGCCATGACATGTCCACCTTGCCAATTTTTCACGGTACACCCTGTCAAGTTTGTGTGTTCCCAATGTCCACCCTAAATGAAACCACACAGATGCAAGTTTGACACCTGGAATGTCAGAATCCTCAGAGATACCCAACATGAACATCATTGCTCTGCTTTCTTAGCTTAGGAACTCAAGATACTTTGTTATTTGCATCTTCACCCTGAATGAGATATGATGGGTAGGAGGTAGCAACCTCAATGAACAAGGTGTGTTGGAAGGAACTGCAGAAGCTGGTTTACACTGAAGATAGACCCAAAATGCTGGAGTAACTCAACGTGCCAGGTAGCATCTCTGCAGAAAAGGAATACATGATGTTTCGGTTCGAAATCCAGTCTGAAGTAGGATCTCGACCCGAAACGTCACCTATTCCTTTTCTCTAGAGATGCTGTGTGACTCACTGAGACTCTAGCATTTTGTGTCTATCTTCAATGAACAAGGTACCCTTTAGAAAGGGAAAAAAGGAAGAGAAATGCCATTTTCACAGATTGGGTTACACCATCAAGAATGAGCCAGTTTGGTTTCAGCAAGTTTCCCCTTCACAATTAGGTCTGCAATGTTCAGTATAATAATAATAATAATAAATTTTATTTATGGGCACCTTTCAAAAGTCTCAAGGACACCTTACAGAATTTAACAAGAGTAAAAAACATAATCGGAGTAAAATAAATAATAAAGACATCACCAATACACAAATTAAAGACAGATTTCGATACAGACAAAAAAAAATCAAAAACACAATGAAGAGAGAGCAGCGGCAGCTAAACCGCGCCAGCGTACACTCTCCCTTCCGACAGCCATCTTGGACACAAAGTATCACACTGATAGAAACCTTTACCATGAGGTAATCAACACAGTACTATAGAGAAAACAATTTGTACAAACAATTACCTCATGCAGTGGAATCCAGGGAGGAGGATTCTCATATGGTGGCAAAAACACAACTGGATACTGATAATCATCATAAGTACCTTTTGGCTCCGTGTATACACGATTCGACATTGGTTTACTATTTCTGAAATAATCCAGCAAAATCTGTAATTACAAGGTCATAAACTGAAGCAAAATACCATGAAAATATTGTTATAAATAATAGATATAGAGAAGGACATTCAGCCACCTTTCATTCATCCAGAAAGAACCAACAGACCATTTATTGTAGCATCGAACTGTCTCTCAGTGAATTGAAGGTTTCTGTCCTATAAGATGGTCACGTATGCGTGTCCTGTTTTTGTTTAACTTGGAATTCGTTTCTTAGATATATACTTTAAAAAAAAAAAATTCTGCATCATACATAACTAGAGACCAAAGTCCTACCAAAAATAACATCAAGTTGCACATCAGTAGGAACACATTGTAATTCTGTAGCCGTAAAGGACAAGCATTCAATGGACTTCAAATTACTAACTTATAAAATTGTACTATTTGCCAACTGCCTTTATGGAAGTGAGCATTTTCAATACAGGTCTCACTTCAATAATTTAAATAATATAAAAAAGACACTAAATTAAAATTAATGACCCACCAGTTCATAATCTTGCAGGATTGTTAGGCTATATTCATGTTTTTTTTTAAAACTAAACTAGCCACCAGTGCGTGGTGTTTCTTCAAACAATTTTGATTTCCATTTTACAAAATGCTCACAATTGTCAGAACTGGCATTTCAATTGGCAATTGGTTATTCATGTCATCCGCCACTGTGTATGTGTACAATGAATTCAATCCAGATTTTGCTATTTTAATTACTTTGAAACTGACAGAATGGCATATTTAGGTATATACTAGACCAAGTTGGGTCGCGTCCCCTCAACGCGCGGTTGTTGTCGGGGGGGCGGTCAGTGGCGTTGCATGCACACTAACCACCCCCCCACACACACTAACCACCCCCCTTGATATTATATTAATATTATTCATTCGCTCCTTTTACCCCATCCCTGCCCTATCCATTCACGCATAGCCCACAACTCGCAGGCGCTTCTGGAGAGAGGGGGGTTAAAAAGGGCAGAGACAGAGAGAGGGGACAGAGACAGAGAGAGGGGCAGAGACAGAGGGAGAGGAAGGGGGAGAAAGGGGGGGAGTGGGTGGGGGGGTGAGAGATGGTGGGGGGGTGAGAGATGGTGGGGGAGAGAGAGGGTGGGGGGAGAGAGAGGGTGGGGGGAGAGAGAGGGTGGGGGGAGGGAGAGGAGGAGGGGGGAGAGAGGAGGGGGAGAGAGGAGGGGGGAGAGAGGAGGGGGGGGGGAGAGAGGAGGGGGGGGGAGAGAGGAGGAGGGGAGAGAGGAGGAGGGGAGAGGAGGAGGGGGTAGAGTATTGGGGGTAGAGTGCTGACATGGATAGAGAAGCAGTTGGCAGACAGGAAACAAAGAGTAGGGATTAATGGGTCCCTTTCAGAATGGCAGGCAGTGACTAGTGGGGTACCACAAGGCTCGATGCTGGGACCGCAACTATTTACAATATACATCAATGACTTGGATGAAGGGATTCAAAGTGACATTAGCAAATTTGCAGATGACACAAAGCTGGGTGGCAGTGTGAACTGTGAGGGGGATGCTATGAGAATGCAGGGTGACTTGGACAGGTTGGGGGAGTGGGCAGATGCATGGCAGATTAAGTTTAATGCGGATAAATGTGAGGTTCTCCACTTTGGTAGCAAAAACAGGAAGGCAGGTTACTATCTAAATGGTGTCAAGTTGGGAAAATGGGAAGTACAATGGGATCTGGAGGTCCTTGTACATCAGTCTATGAAAGTAAGCATGCAGGTACAGCAGGCAGTGAAGAAAGCGAATGGCATGTTGGCCTTTATAACAATAGGAATCGAATATAGGAGCAAAGAGGTCCTTCTGCCATTGTACAGAGCCCTAGTGAGACCACACCTGGAGTATTGTGTGCAGTTTTGGTCCCCTAATTTGAGGAAGGACATTCTTGCTGTTGAGGGAGTGCAGCCTCGGTTTACAAGGTTAATTCCCGGGATGGCGGGACTGTCATATGCTGAGAGAATGGAGCAGCTGGGCTTGTACACTCTGGAGCTTAGAAGGATGAGAGGTGATCTCATTGAAACATATAAGATTGTTAAGGGCTTGGACACGCTAGAGGCAGGAAACATGTTCCCGATGTTGGGGGAGTCCAGAACCAGGGGCCACAGTTTAAGAATAAGGAGTAAGCCATTTAGAACGGAGACGAGGAAACACTTTTTCTCACAGAGAGTGGTGAGTCTAGAATTCTCTGCCTCAGAGGGCAGTGGAAGCAGGTTCTCTGGATGCTTTCAAGAGAGAGCTAGATAGGGCTCTTAAAAATTGCAGTCAGGGGATATGGGGAGAAGGCAGGAACGGGGTACTGATTGGGGATGATCAGCCATGATCACATTGAATGGCGGTGCTGGCTCGAAGGGCCGAATGGCTTACTCCTGCACCTATTGTCTATTGTCAATGCTTCCATGATTTCTAAAGCCATCTCCTTGAGTACCCTGGGATGCAGACCATCAGGCCCTGGGGATGTATCATCCTTCAATCCCATCAACCCAACGGGAACAAGGAAAGAGAGTTCATGTTGCGGCCCTGTTTTCACCAATCTTTCCAGAACCATGCACAAGAATCACAAGCAGCACAAGACAGACACCATTGTATGCAGATGCCGAGACGTGTGTTCAGCTCTGGCTGGACAACTTCTAATCTTGTGTGTGGACTCGATAAGAAGAAATCTACCCAACACCATTTCCTGACTAATGTGATTTCCTTCAATTCCTCCATCACCCAGATCCTCTGTCCCATAGTACATCTGGGAAATTGTTTGTGTCTTCCTTAGTGAAAACAGAACCAAAGTGCCTGTTCACTCATCTGCCATTTCCTTGTTCCCCATAATAAATTCACCTGTTTCTGTCTTCAATGAACCCACAATTGTCTTAACTAATCTTTTCGTTTTCACATACCTAAAGAAGCGTTTACTATCCTTCTTTATATTCTTGGGTGGCTTACCTTCGTACTTCATCTTTTCTCCCCATATTGCCTTTTTAGTTACCTTCTGTTGTTCCAAATTTAAACATTTAAATTCATCTGAAGTATATAATTGTAATCAATATAAAAACATTGAGTGAGCTGTCTAAGTAACTAAAGGATTAGAAAGGGAAGCACACATTGCTTTCAGAAGGCTTTCGACAAGGTCCCACATAAGAGATTAGTATGCAAACTTAAAGCACATGGTATTGGGGGTTCAGTATTGATGTGGATAGAGAACTGGCTGGCAGACAGGAAGCAAGGAGTAGGAGAAAACGGGTCCTTTTCAGAATGGTAGGCAGTGACTAGTGGGGTACCGCAAGACTCAGTGCTGGGACCCCAGCTATTTACAATATATATAAATGATCTGGATGAGGGAATTGAATGCAACATCTCCAAGTTTGCGGATGACACGAAGCTGGGGGGCACCGTTAGCTGTGAGGAGGATGCTAGGAGGCTGCAAGGTGACTTGGATAAGTTGGGTGAGTGGGCAAATGCATGGCAGATGCAGTATAATGTGGATAAATGTGAGGTTATCCACTTTGGTGGCAAAAACAGGAAAGTAGACTATTATCTGAATGGTGGCCGATTAGGAAAAGGGGAGATGCAACGAGACCTGGGTGTCATAGTACACCAGTCATTGAAAGTAGGCATGCAGGTGCAGCAGGCAGTGAAGAAAGCAAATGGTATGTTAGCATTCATAGCAAAAGGGTTTGAGTATTAGAGCAGGGAGGTTCTACTGCAGTCGTACAGGGTCTTGGTGAGACCACACCTGGAGTATTGCGTACAGTTTTGGTCTAATCTGAGGAAAGACATTCTTGCCATAGAGGGAGTACAGCAAAGGTTCACCAGACTGATTCCTGGGATGGCAGGACTTTCATATGAAGAAAGACTGCATGGACTCGGCTTGTACACGCTAGAATTTAGAAGATTGAGGGAGGATATTATAGAAACTTACAAAATTCTTAAGGGGTTGGACAGGCTAGATGCAGGAAGATTATTCCTGATGGTTCTTTTCCTTGTGTGTATGACTACAGAAACCAAATTTCTTATTGTATTGTATATTGAAGGGCCGAATGGCCTACTCCTGCACCTATTTTTCTATGTTTCTCTTCAATGTTACTTTAGACACAATAACTTTCACTGACAGAAGATTTAGGTAATTTTGTCCGGTGGGATCTCTTGTCCTTCCAATGCTACTCTGCACATGGTGTAGCTTCTAGCAGCCACGGTAGTCTCGAAGGGCCGAATGGCCTACCCCTGCACCTATTGTCCATTGTAACTCCATGCATTAACTCCATTAACAAAGCCAACAACACGACAAACCCCGCAGAGAAAGTGGAAGGAGATTTCGCGAAGAAGCAGCGACCTGTTCGTGGGCCTCGGCTCCAATAACATTGCACTCCGCAGGAGCTGAATGCAGCGGAGCCAGGTGCAGGAAAACCCCTTTGACCGTCCATGATGTGATTTAAACCCCCGGGCGATCCCCCCCCCGGAACTTACCTCGGACTCTGGTTTAAACCTGGCTCCAGGGCAACCGCTCCGCCCGTCGCCAACCGCCGCCTCCGCCCTACGCCTCACGTCACCAGCGGTCACGGCCAATCGGGTTCCAGGGCAACTGCTCTTCCCCCCCCCCCCTCTCGCCGCCCTGCGTCTGACGTCAGCAACGGTCGTCGCCAATCAAGACCAAAGATGATCACGACGACCACGTGATTATAGGATGACATCAGAACGGATTGTGACGCGATGTCCTTCCTGGAGCCAAACACAAGCACAGATCACAGCACAAGGAGCTGTGGAAGTCTGAAGAAGGGTTTCGGCCCGAAACGTCGCCTATTTCCTTCGCTCCATAGATGCTGCTGCACCCGCTGAGTTTCTCCAGCATTTTTGTGTACCTTCGATCTTCCAGCATCTGCAGTTCCTTCTTGAACACGAGCTGTGGAGCCCAGCGGGTCGGGCAGCGTCTGTGGAGGCGGCCCTCAAACAAGGGAAGAAATATCATCCTGGTGGCGGGAGGGTACATAAGTGACAAGGGCACCTATAACCATATAACCATATAAAAATTTCAGCACGGAAACAGGCCATCTCGGCCCTACAAGTCCGTGCCGAACAACTGTTTTCCCTTAGTCCCACCTTCCTGCACTCATACCATAACCCTCCATTCCCTTCTCATCCATATGCCTATCCAATTTATTTTTAAATGATACCAACGAACCTGCCGCCACCACTTCCACTGGAAGCTCATTCCACACCGCTACCACTCTCTGAGTAAAGAAGTTCCCCCTCATGTTACCCCTAAACTTCTGTCCCTTAATTCTGAAGTCATGTCCTCTTGTTTGAATCTTCCCTATTCTCAAAGGGAAAAGCTTGATCACATCAACTCTGTCTATCCCTCTCATCATTTTAAAGACCTCTATCAAGTCCCCCCTTAACCTTCTGCGCTCCAGAGAATAAAGACCTAACTTATTCAACCTATCTCTGTAACTTAGTTGTTGAAACCCAGGCAACATTCTAGTAAATCTCCTCTGTACTCTCTCTATTTTGTTGACATCCTTCCTATAATTGGGCGACCAAAATTGTACACCATACTCCAGATTTGGTCTCACCAATGCCATGTACAATTTTAACATAGTGATAGTTTTAGCATAGTGAAGAAAGACACTAAATGCTGGGGGAACTCGGCGGGCCAGGCAACATCTGTTCATAATGTGAGATTCAAAAATCACAAATGCTCGAGACAAATTCAGACAAAGAAGTGTTTTTATTAATTTCATATTCTGCAGAATAGGTGCCTCTCCACTGATGTCCCCTAGAGGCACACCGAGGATCGGGATGTCTTCTATCTTTATACATTTCTTTTCACTATTTTCACACCCATTGAGCTTCTTCCAATCATAACATAAAACCCAGATTCCCACGAGAACGTCGTGGAACGCCCACCCAAACTTCTACTGAAGTATTTCTGTTGCTACTTTTTATCTAGAATTTCTCTCTGTTCTTTATATCGTTACTTTCTATTCTACTAGCAGTCTGGCTTCTGCTGACATCTTATTTCTTTCTAAGTTATATTTCTATCCCTAGTCTAAATCAACCATGTCTGTTAACTCTTTCCTCACAATCCATCCTTTTCTTTTTTTGCTAGGCACCCTTGATTTACACTATCTCCTCCTTTTCTAATGCTAGCAGAAGATTCTTCGCCTCCATATCCTCCTCTCGCTAGTCATACTGTGTTCTGAAGGCCATTATGGTGGCAGCACTGTTCTTCGTCAGGGCTGTTTCTATCATCGCTGAGCCAATCCCCGTACGCAGGGAATGATACAACATCCGAACAAACACAATAACCCCACCATGACTATCACTGATGTTAGGGCTGATGTAAAGATGTGCTTCCATTTCCCAAACCAGGAGTCTAGAAACCCGGTCCAGGAGGTGTCTACTCCAGAGTTCTCAGCCAATTCGATAGACAGAGAGGTGAGACCTGCTAGGGCTCTTGACACTGAGCCATCTGGAGCAGTGTTGTTGGGGATGTATGTGCAACATTGTTCGCCAAACATTACACACACCCCTCCCTTCTCAGCCAGTAGCATGTCCAAGGCCATGCGATTTTGCCAGGCCATTTGGCTGGTAGCTGTCAGTTGTTCCGCTAATCCTTCAACTGCATCTCGAGTGTAATTTATAAAGCGTTGTTGATTGTAGTATAAGTAGTTGATCCAGTCCACATTTTTATTAATTGTGGACCACCAGAAGAGTATGGACTCAAAGCCCGCAGCTATCTGATTTCTGGCTTTAAATTCATCGGGTACCCCTCTTGGCACCCCTATCGCATCTATATAGATGTGTGTGTCGAATGATCCTCTCACCTTTCTCTTTTGTCGTCGGCTTCCTTTATCGAGTTCTACAGCATGTTCTACTGCTATGGTGAAGGGCATCATCAGTTGTATGAGGGTACAGGTTCCCGTTAACCGGGGCCACAGGGTATTCTCCCCGCACCACCACCAGACATCGGCTCTACTGACTATCTGCTTTTTCAGCCAGGAGCTATTGAACAGTGGCCCCTGTTCCTCAGCCGTTATGTTATACGTCTTATTGCAGTTGAGCACCTCCCCCATGTCCTGTCCCTCTGGGTTATTTCTTGTATAGCACTCAAACCCCTCCTCCCCAAAAGGAATGGTAAATGGAGGAGGTCGAGGGTCTTCCCTTCGGCCCTTCGTATTGTTGTTGCTGGCCGGAAATAGGTAATGATAACTCTGGCATATCACATTCTTTGGTAAGAGGGGATTCGTGAATAGCTGTAGTATACATGTCATAGCCCTAGGTGTTCTATCCCAATTCAGGGGAAATGGTACTGGGACCAGCTGAGGCCTAGCTCCAGCGCAGGCGTAACAATTGGTTCGTTGCATACTTCTGGCTGTGTACATCATCCAGGCAAGCCAGGTGTTGGCTCCTTTTCCCCCTGTTGGTATTCCTTTCTTATATAACTGCCTTAATCCTGTTTCTCCTGCTACTATCATTATCTTCAGATCCTTAGACTCATTTTCCCTGATGACATTGCTGACTACTGGTGGTGCTGGTGTTGCCCCGGGATCCCTATTCTGACTGTCATCTATCTTGAACACCTCTCCCCTATCCTCGTATCTTCCCATCTTCCCATCTCACTTTACTTCTATCTCAAACTTCAGACATGCGTCCTTCCCTGTTGTATCTGCACATATCCAATACCTACCACTTTCCTGTATTTGGACACTCTGTATGCTCACATATACGCGTCCTGGCAATTTCTCGTTCGGGTTTTGATATACTCTCCACCTATCAGTTTGATAGGTGGTCCGATGCCACCCATATTTTGATGAAGTAAACACCACGTGCCAATCTTTACAGGGATGGGTGCATACATACATTCTATAGCCGCACCACCATTTTCCTTTACATACATTAAATGGGATGGTGGTGGACCTTCTATTCTGTGGTATTGTGATTTTTATGCATGTTACATTACTTACAAGTTGGGTAACCACCCAACACACGACCCACCAACACGAAATCTTCATTTTTCCTGCGGGTTCTTGGTAAATATTAAAGTCAATGGTTCCTCTCCTTTGCGCACAGTCCACGGGCTGATATCGTCTGGTGGGGCCTCCATAGGACCCTTAACTCGACTTGCGTGTGTCCACCCTTTCTCTTTTGTTCATACTGCTGTCTCCGTGATTAGTAATACCAAGTAGGGTCCAGTCCACTTAGGTTGCAGCTTTTCTTCTTTCCACGTTTTTATTAATACCCAGTCTCCAGCCTTGACTGAGTGAATCGGGAAGTCCAGTGGTGGGCTCTGGACCAGCAATCCTTTAATTTTTAGTTCTGCAAGAGATTGGGACACTGCCAGTAAATAGTTCCTCAGGAACACATCGTTCCCTTGTATTGTTGGGACTCCTTCTACCTTCCCTAAGTATGGGAGCCCGAATAACATTTCATATGGTGATATCCCTATGTCTTTTCGAGGTGCCGTTCGGATTCTCAACAGGGCTATCGGAAGGCACTTAGTCCAGGGGAGTCTCGTTTCCTCTATCAACTTGGTGATTTGGGTCTTTAAGGTGCCATTCATTCTTTCCACCTTTCCTGAGCTCTGGGGATGCCATGGTGTATGCAATTTCCATTCTATTCCCAGTGCTTCACATATCATTTCATGTGTTTTGGAGGCAAAATGGGTCCCTCTATCTGAGTCTATTGTTTCCACAATCCCATATCTGGGTATAATTTGTTCTAATAATATCTTGGCTGCCGCCTGTGAGGTGGCAGTTGCCGTGGGGAATGCCTCTACCCATCTGGTGAAATGGTCCACTACCACTAACAGGTACTTCCATGTTCGTACCCGGGGCAGCTCGGTAAAATCTATCTGTATTCTTTGGAAGAGCCTAACTGCTAATGGTTGTCCTCCTCCTGGGACTGCTCTCATGATTTTCTTATTAATTCGCTGACATATTACACAGCCCCTTATGACTTGTTTGGCCATTGTAAACATCCCACAGCAAGCGTAGGTTCTGAGGAGGGTGTCACAGAGGGCTTGTGTTCCCCAATGGCTTTGTCCATGTAATCTCCTTAATAACTCCCTCATTATTTCTTTGTTCAATAGCTGCTTTCCATTTGGTGTCCACCATTTCCCATTTGAAGTACGCTGAGCCCCCATTTCTTTCATGTTTTCCTGTTCTTTCTCACTAAAGATAGGTATATTTTCCTCTGGTTCCCTTAAAGGTATTAGTGACTTCATTTCTACCATCTGTTCTGTGGCTGCTCTTTTTGCAACCTCATCCACTGCCCTATTTCCTCTGGCCTCCAGGGTGTTACCCTTCTGATGCCCTGCCACATGTGCTATTCGTTCTGGTTTTTGCAAGGCTTCCAGTGTCTGTCCTACCAATTGCTCATGCGCTAGTTCTTTACCTCGAGTTGTTATCATTCCTCGCTCTTTCCAGATCTTCCCAAAGGTGTGTACTACTCCAAAAGCGTATTTTGAATCGGTATATACTGTTCCTTCCTTTCCCTCCAATAATTCTAAAGCTCTCATTAATGCATATAATTCACAAGATTGAGCTGACCAATTACCAGGCAGCCTGCCGCTTTCAATTTCCTCCATCGTTTCCCCATTTACTATACCGTACCCACTATGTCTTTTTCCACCTATGCACCTGGAGGATCCATCTATAAACCACCGGCTGCCCTCAGCCAGAGGTTGCTCTTCTAAGTCTTCTCTACTTTTTGTCTGTAAATCTATTATTTCACTACAGCAGTGTACTGGGCCCTCTTCCTTGTCACCCTGTTTCTCTGCTGGATACAGGAATTGGGACGGGTTAAGGTTCTTATCCGTAATTATCATCAAATCGTCTTTTTCCATCAGGATGGCCTCATACTTCAAAAGTCTAGTCTGTTAACCACCTGTTGGATTTCTGAGTGAGTATGGTTCTTACTGTGTGTGGTGTAGAAACAACCAGAGTGCCTCCAAAGGTTAATTTCCTACTCTCTTCCACTAATATTGCGGTAGCTGCTACCGCTTGTATGCATCCCGGCCATCCCCTGGAGACTGGATCTAATATTTTCGAGAGGAAGGCCACTGGCTGTCGATTTCCCCCTCTTTTCTGGGTGAGTACCCCTAGTGCCACCCCCTTGTCTGAATTTACAAACAGGTGGAAAGGTTGTTCTACTGAGGGCAGAGCCAACACGGGAGCAGTAATCAAACTGTTCTTTAATTTCCCATATTCCACCTCCTATTCTGGGGTCCACTGAACTTTGTCTTATTCTTCTCCCAATTTATCATACAGGAATTTCACTTGTCTGGAGTAATCATCTATCCACAGTCGACAGTATCCTATAAATCCCAGGAATTTTCGGTTCTCTTTCTTATTCTTTGGTAGTGGTACTCCCGTGATCCCAGCTATCCTTTCAGGGTTTATTCATCTCTTTCCTCCACTTATCAGATGTCCCAGATATTTTACCTCTTGTTTCACAAATTGAAGCTTGTTACGAGACACTCTTAACCCCTTCCTTCCCAAGAAGTTTAACAGGCTTATTGTGGCGTCCCTTACTTCCTCTTCTCTCTCTCCTGACAAAAGGAGGTCATCCACATACTGTAATAGTTGCGTTTCCCCGTGACCTGGGAAATCTTCCAATACCTGCTCTAAAATTTGGCCGAATAAATTTGGTGATTCTGTAAAACCTTGAGGGAGCACCGCCCACCGGAATTAAATACACAGGACAAGATGTTAAGAAGTCCCTTGTGCCAATAGGTGGGGAGCATTTCACAACATTCGTTGATTGTTGAGAGTGGTAGACGCTCAACATCGGTGGGGGGGCGGGGGGGGGGGGGGGGGAGTGGATACGTATATCTTGGCCTGGGTAACCTTCAGGACAGTTGGGCACAGGACACATCATCAGTAGTGTACCCTTGCATCACTGGGTGTTTCGGCCTTTTATCACTATACACCCTCCACAAGGGCGGCCCGCTGCAGGATGATCAGCCCTCAGCGCGTGTCCCGTGTCAAACCGTCCCAAAGATTCACCCTGAAATACTTGGGGCCCAGCATGGGTCTTTCCGCTTGAGCCAAATCCACCGGCTGCTTCTTTCAGCCGCCTCTGAGAGTGATCTTATGGTCTTCCGCAGAGCCTGACCGTGGATTCCAAGCTCCTTCAGCAGTCTGATGGTAGATGACGCAACAAATCCTCTGCATCCCACTTCAACTGGATAGACTTTGGTGTTCCAGCCACGCTGCGTTGCCTCTGCTGCAAGCTCTGCGTAACGCAGCTTCTTACGCTCATAGGCCTCCTCAACAGAGTTCTCCCATGGAACTGTGAGCTCTATGATGTAAGCAGTCTTCTGTGAAGGGGACCAGAACACCAAGTCTGGCCTGAGGTTGGTGGAAGCAATTTCAGGTGGAAAAACTAGTTGTCGGCCGATGTCCGCCAGCATCCTCCAGTCGCGGGCCCTGCATAGGTTTCCTTCTTCTGATCTGGTGGAAGGATGTTTAGATGTTTTCTGTCCTTCTCGGACAAAGGTTGTTGCCCTTAGGGGGGGGGGGGGTTGCTTGCTCTCGGAGGCAAGGAGTTGGTCGCACACCGCCTGTTCTCAAGGGCTGATGCCAGGCTTTTTAGTACCTGATTATGCCGCCACGTGTATCTCCCTTGCGTGAGGCTGGTCTTGCAGCCTACCATGATGTGTTTGAGGGTCGCTGGAGTTGGGCAGAGGGCACAGGTTGGATCCTCGCCGTACCACTGATGGAGGTTCTTTGGTGATGGAAGCACGTCATAAGTCGCTCTGATGATGAAGCTGATCTTGCTTGCTTCCATTTCCCATAGTTCTTTCCAGCTGATCTTCCTCCGCTCCACACCTTCCCACTGCATCCATTGCCCCTGTTTGGCAAGAGAGACCGCCTTTGCACTTCTTGCGGCCTCCTCTTGTCGCCGCACCTCCTCGACCACCAATGTCCTCCGCTCTGATGTTGTGGCCTTTCGCCAAGTTGGTTTACTTGTCGTAAGGCCAAAGCCTCCTCTTCCCTGCTGGACTTGCCCCACGATGTCTTTGTGCCTCAGGGCTGATGAAGCTTGCTGTACTGCATCAGATGGTGTCCACTTCCGGCCAGTTACTAGGGGCGGCGCAACAGCACTGATGGTCTTGTCTCTAGAGTCCCTCAGTGTCATCTGAAGTCTTACTTTAGAACACTTGTATTCCTCTGTTAGACTAGTGAGAGGTAGTTCCAGGACCCCTTTGCCATATAGGCCGATGTTAGTTAGACATCGTGGGACCCCGAGCCATTTCTTCACGTATGAAGTTATGGTTCGCTCCATCTTCTCCACAGTTATTGGGGCTTCATAAATGGTCAGTGGCCACATTGTCCGAGGAAGGAGTCCAAACTGTAGGCACCAGAGCTTCAGTTTCCCAGGCAGTAAGGTCTGATTGATGTTCTCCAGGCATTTGACAATTTCTTGCCTTAGTTGTTTCACCTGCTCTTTGTCCTTGAGACTTGCGTTGTACCATCTGCCCAGGCTTTTAACTGGCTATTCAGACACTGTTGGTATTGGGTCGTCACCGATACAGAACCTTGTGTCTCTAAGCACCCCCTTGACTATGGAGATGCTTCGAGATTTACTTGGTTTGATTTTCATTCGGGCCCACTTGATGTTCTCCTGCAGCTTTCCAAGTAGCCGCTTGGTGCATGCTGCAGTAGTGGTTAGTGTTGTCATGTCGTCCATGTATGCCCTGATGGGTGGCAGACGGAGCCCAGCCCTGGTTCGTTCACCGCCCACCACCCATTTTGAGGCCCTGATGATGACTTCCATGGCCATTGTAAAGGCCAAGGGTGAGACTGTGCAGCCTGCCATGATGCCTACTTCCAAGCGCTGCCATGTTGTACTGAAGTCAGCTGTTGTGAAGCACAGCTGCAGGTCTTGGAAATAGCTCTTGACCAGTGTGGTGATGAGCTCTGGTACATGGAAAAAGGCAAAAGATTCCCAAAGGAGTTCATGGGGAACTGAACCAAATGCATTGGCCAGATCGAGGAAGATCACATGTAGGTCTCTCTTCTCCTTCTTAGCTGCTTGGATCTGGTGCCAGATCATGCTTGTATGCTCCAAGCAGCCCGAAAATCCTGGAATTCCTGCTTTCTGTACAGATGTATCAATGTACTTGTTTGTTACCAGATAGGTGGACAGCCTTTGTGATACAATGCTGAAAAAGATTTTTCCCTCGACGTTGAGGAGACATATTGGCCGGAATTGGCTGATGTCTGACGCATCCTTTTCTTTAGGTATTAGCACGCCGCCGGCCCTTCGCCACGCCTTAGGTATTGTTTGCTTCTTCCACACCACCCTCATGAGCTTCCATAGAAAGCGTAACACATCCGGTGCGTTCTTGTAGAGCTTGTATGGTACTCCGTTTGGCCCCGGAGCTGATGCTGCTCTTGCTCGCCGGACAGTGTTCTCTACCTCTTTCCATCTTGGAGGGCTGGTGTCCAGGTTGAATTCAGGTGGTTGAATAGGCGGGATGTCATGTGGGATGACTAACTGCTCATGCCTTTTCGTGTCTTGGTGGGCCTTTTCCAGGTGTTCCTCCAATTCCCGTTTTGATGTTTTCAAAGTTCCACTTTTTTCCTTTGCGAAGAGGTCTTTGATGAACTTGAAAGGGTCTTTGTAGAACCGTGTTCTTGTGTGTTCTTTCTTCTTGTGAAGTTTCCTCAAGTTCTCTGCTTTTCGCAAGGTTGCCAATCGGCTCTTGATGTCCTCTTGGAGTAGCATGAGACCTTCTCTCTCTGCCTCAGTTGCTTTTTTCCATTGCTTTTTCAACTGTCTCCTCTCTCTGATTAGCCTCTCGATCTCCTGCTGCCTCCTGGACTTGATTGGTGTTGGTAATTTCTTTCCACCTCTCCCTTTACTCACCCCAAACCGTTCTTCTCAATAGCTGTAGATTGTGTTGCCCATCCTTTCAAGCTTTTCCACTGCTGTGCCCGCTTGTTGCTCCAAGATATGTATAAGGTCACTGTTGACCGTATCCCACTCTTTCTTTTCAACAGCTTTGGGCCATTTCACTCCAGGTTTGTGCCCTTTGATCTTTCCCTCCAATGGAGGTCTTTGTCGTTGTTGCGTGGGCTCCTCCACCGGCATTTCTGTGCTTGTATCACCCTCTTCAGTGACATGGGTGCTGATGCTCTGCGAACTTTGGTTTGAGTCCTGTCGCTGTGCTTCACTCGACTGATTTGACTGGTTGCTTCGTAAGAAGTACTGGTCAATGCGAGGCCCATGTCTCTGCTCTCTCAAGCACTTTTTCCTCCCTTGGTGGATCTTCAAGCCCTTCACTGATGTAATTTTCTCCCAACCACAAATGCACACCTGAAGTTTGTGTCCCGCAGCTGTTGTGGATGTCTCATGTGCCATGCTCTCCTTGTCCGTAGTCGTTTCCGTTCCTGGGTCTGTAACCGTGTTATCAATCGGTGAGCCATCTTCCGCCCCCGCTCTCGCAGGCTCTAGGGGTATTCTCTTTAATTTACTTTTAGTAGCATTTAGCGGGTGTCTCCAACTAACTGAAACAGCGTTGGGGACTGCTGTCATGGGTAGCTAGCCCATGACGGCCCCAGTGGGGTCTGTTCCCTCCTGTCAGCTGTCTCTCCAAGCTGTCACGTGGACTTTCCCATGTTGTCAGCTGTCCTTTCACAGCAGTCACTGGACGAGTCCAGATTATCAGAATCAAATACACAGGACAAGATGTTAAGAAGTCCCTTGTGCCAATAGGTGGGGAGCATTTCACGACATTCGTTGATTGTTGAGAGTGGTAGATGCTCAACATCGGTGGGGGGGCGGGGGGGGGGGGGGGGGGGGGGGGGGGAAGTGGATACGTATATCTTGGCCTGGGTAACCTTCAGGACAGTTGGGCACAGGACACATCATCAGTAGTGTACCCTTGCATCACTTGGTGTTTCGGCCTTTTATCACTATACACCCTCCACAAGGGCGGCCCGCTGCAGGATGATCAGCCCTCAGCGCGTGTCCCGTGTCAAACCGTCCCAAAGATTCACCCTGAAATACTTGGGGCCCAGCATGGGTCTTTCCGCTTGAGCCAAATCCACCGGCTGCTTCTTTCAGCCGCCTCTGAGAGTGATCTTATGGTCTTCCGCAGAGCCTGACCGTGAATTCCAAGCTCCTTCAGCAGTCTGATGGTAGATGACGCAACAAATCCTCTGCATCCCACTTCAACTGGATAGACTTTGGTGTTCCAGCCACGCTGCGTTGCCTCTGCTGCAAGCTCTGCGTAACGCAGCTTCTTACGCTCATAGGCCTCCTCAACAGAGTTCTCCCATGGAACTGTGAGCTCTATGATGTAAGCAGTTTTCTGTGAAGGGGACCAGAACACCAAGTCTGGCCTGAGGTTGGTGGAAGCAATTTCAGGTGGAAAAACTAGTTGTCGGCCGATGTCCGCCAGCATCCTCCAGTCGCGGGCCCTGCATAGGTTTCCTTCTTCTGATCTGGTGGAAGGATGTTTAGATGTTTTCTGTCCTTCTCGGACAAAGGTTGTTGCCCTTGGGGGGGGGGGGGGGTTGCTTGCTCTCGGAGGCAAGGAGTTGGTCGCACACCGCCTGTTCTCAAGGGCTGATGCCAGGCTTTTTAGTACCTGACTATGCCGCCACGTGTATCTCCCTTGCGTGAGGCTGGTCTTGCAGCCTACCATGATGTGTTTGAGGGTCGCTGGAGTTGGGCAGAGGGCACAGGTTGGATCCTCGCCGTACCACTGATGGAGGTTCTTTGGTGATGGAAGCACGTCATAAGTCGCTCTGATGATGAAGCTGATCTTGCTTGCTTCCATTTTCCATAGTTCTTTCCAGCTGATCTTCCTCCGCTCCACACCTTCCCACTGCATCCATTGCCCCTGTTTGGCAAGAGAGACCGCCTTTGCACTTCTTGCGGCCTCCTCCTGTCGCCGCACCTCCTCGACCACCAATGTCCTCCGCTCTGATGTTGTGGCCTTTCGCCAAGTTGGTTTACTTGTCGTAAGGCCAAAGCCTCCTCTTCCCTGCTGGACTTGCCCCACGATGTCTTTGTGTCTCAGGGCTGATGAAGCTTGCTGTACTGCATCAGATGGTGTCCACTTCCGGCCAGTTACTAGGAATTGTTGCTTTCGCCTGGTTTTTAGGTTTTCCCACTCAAAGGCGAATAAGTCTCTACTCTCTGTTGCCAGCGGACAGCTCCAGAAGGCATCCTTTAAATCTACCACACTAAACCATTTGTGGCTTGGGGGTATCCGTCCCATGATGGTGTAAGGGTTAGGCACTACCGGGTGTCGGGCTTGGACCACCTTGTTCAGTTCCCTCAAGTCCTGTACGAGTCTAAACGTCCCGTCGGTCTTTCTGACTGGTAGGATCGGAGTATTTTAGGGGGACATACATGGTTCCAATAACCCGTCCTCTAATAAATTCTCAATGATTGTTTGTTAACCTTTTCGTCCCTCGGTCGAAATGGGGTACTGTCTTACTCGTACTATGTCTGCACCATCTTTTAATGCTATTTGTAGAGGGGGTATTTGCAAACCTCCTCTGTTTCCTTCCTTGGCCCATACTTGATCATTAATTCTTTGCTCATCCACCTCTCTTAGAGCATACAGCTGAACCACTATTCTTGCTTCTATCGGTGCTGTACCTATTCCCATTTGTATTTGTCCTTCACCCTCTCTTCTGCCATATCCTTCTCCCTCTTTTCTGCCATATCCTTCTCCCTCTACCTCGGGAGTAATTCCCTCTCCATCCTGTACCTACCTGTTCCTTAACATCTACCACTCGCTTTACAACCTGCATCATAATCAGTGCCTTCCCCTTCTGTTTTATCTCATCTCTCCGCACGTACACTTTCTGGGCCTCTGTAAGCAACTGAGGTAGTGGTTTCTCATTCCAGTCATCCATCTTTTCTAATTTCTTCCTCACATCAGACCAGGTATTGGTCACGAAATTGGCCCTAAGCAATTGTTGTCCTGCCCCTGAGTCCGGGTCTATTCCGGAATACTGTTGCATGTTCTTCCTGAGTCTTTGAAGGAACACTGTCAGGGCCTCATCTTTCTGCTGTCCATTCTCAAATGCTCGTTCGAAATTCTGTCCTTTGGATACTGCCTCTCTTATCCCTTTTATAATTATATCCCGCAGGTCCTTCATATTCCCTCGTCCTGCTTCTGTTCCCTTGTCCCAATCTGGCTCTTGTACTGGGAATTTATCTGCTGCCGCCGCATTCTGCTGCCCTGGAGGGTTCTCCTGTTCCCACTTTTTCATTGCTGCTGCCCTAATCATTTGCCTCTCCTCTGACGTGAAGAGATTCCCCATAATGGCCATCAACTCCTCCCATGTATAAGTGTTAGGCCCAAGGAATTGATCTAACTGCTCTGCCAGACCTATAGGATCCCCTAGGAGGCTTTTCATTTCTTTCTTGAAATTCCTCACTTCAGTACTAGTTAAGGGGACATTAACAAACCCCATTCCCCCTTGGGGTCCTCCCATTGGTACCTCTCTTAGGGGTCTAATTTTTACCGATCTTCTTTTTACTCTGTCTGACCTTCTGACTCCCTCTCCTGGTGACGGGGGATTTAATTCATCTACCCCGACCGCCTCCTGTCTCTTTATTCCCTTTTCTTTCTCACTCCTGGGGTCCGGTAGGTCACTGTCGGTGTCATCACTGTCAGTAACATCATCATTAAATTCTTGTTTTACCCTGACCTTTCTCTTTACCACCAGAGCGGACCCAGGTGTCACCCCTTCCACTCCCGTCGCCACGAGTGGGGGCGGGGGTTGAATTGACGGCGCTACTTCGGGTAATTGATGTACATAGGGAGGAGCTAGGTTCTCCAGTAAATTCCATGAGGGTGCAGAGGAATTTGACTGTTCAACCTCTTCTTTTAATTTCAACAGATTACATCCCGTTTCCCATACCGCGGCATACATGGTTTCTTCTATCATTGGATTGGGTTTATTTTTCACATATACATTCAATGCCTGCTGTACCCAATCCTCATCTGACCCATCCTCTGGCCACCAGACCGAAGCTCCTTTTATCGGGTGTTTTGGCCATTCAAAATAACAATACCTTATCATTGTTGTCTTCTCCAACCCCTGGGTATTTCCTGCCCCCCAGCGGTTCAGCATTCGCCCCAATGGACTATTGGGCAGAATGCGGGGATTTGGCCCACAGCCTTTTCCTTCTGGGTTTGCCTTGCAGCCCCCTGAATCCTTCAGGGCGTTAACCACAAGGTCTTATATTCTTAATACCGTGTTCATCGTACCGTGTTCATCATTCTCAATAGCCCAGGAAGTACTTAATAGTTATTTTCCTACCTGGGTTCCATGCACTGGAATTGCTCGATTGATTTTTCGCGATTTCCGACTACTCCCACTTCTTTGTCGAGTCTCTGTGTGGTCCGGATACTCCTGCTTAAACAGCTGACGGCAAGCAAGGAGTCTGAGACCGCTGAACTCAGCAGGGTGCACCTTCCCTTCGTCCGTCTACTCCCGTCAGCTGTCCAGAGTATTTGATCTCGGAAACGAGCCCCTAAGTTGTGAGATTCAAAAATCACAAATGCTCGAGACAAATTCAGACAAAGAAGTGTTTTTATTAATTTCATATTCTGCAGAATAGGTGCCTCTCCACTGATGTCCCCTAGAGGCACACCGAGGATCGGGATGTCTTCTATCTTTATACATTTCTTTTCACTATTTTCACACCCATTGAGCTTCTTCCAATCATAACATAAAACCCAGATTCCCACGAGAACGTCGTGGAACGCCCACCCAAACTTCTACTGAAGTATTTCTGTTGCTACTTTTTATCTAGAATTTCTCTCTGTTCTTTATATCGTTACTTTCTATTCTACTAGCAGTCTGGCTTCTGCTGACATCTTATTTCTTTCTAAGTTATATTTCTATCCCTAGTCTAAATCAACCATGTCTGTTAACTCTTTCCTCACAATAAGTTCTAGGGGCCATTCGGCGCATTAGCATCCAGGGAGATGCTAACTGCATTTCATTGTCTCTGTACTGTAAACTGACAATGACAATTAAAGTTGAATCTGAATCTGAATTAATTCTACCCTGCCATACAATAATGGCTGATCTATGTTTCCCTCTCAACCCCATTCTCCTGCCTTCTCCCCATAACCCCTGCCACCCATACGAATCAAGAGTCCGTCATACTCTGCCTTAAAAACATCCATTGACTTGGCCTCCACAGCCATTTGTAGCAATGAATTCCCAGGTGCATCACCCTCTGGCGAAAGATATTCCCCCTCTCCCCTTTCTAAAGGTGCGTCCTTTTATTCTGAGGCTATGGCCTCTGGTCCTAGACTCCAGAGTCTGGTGGAGACGCCCCTCGAACGAGGGAAGGGATATCACCCAGGGGGTGGGGAAGGGCACATGAATGGGAAGGGTACCTGGTATAATCAGAATCAGAATCAATCAGAATCATACTTTATTTCCCAAGTATGTTTTGCAACATACGAGGAATTTCATTGGCCAATTCAAAGCCACAGATCACTCAAAAAAACACATTTTAACATGAACATCCACCACAGTGACTCCTACACATTCCTTATTCCCCTTTAGATATGTGAAGAGGAAGAAATTAGTTAAGACCAAAGTTGGACCCTTGAAGACCAAAAAAGATGAATTTATTATGGGGAACAAGGGAAATGGCAGATGAGTTGAACAGGTACATTGGATCTGCCTTCTGACTAAGGAGGACACAAACAATCTTCCTGATATAGTAGTGGCCAGAGGATCTGGGGTGACGGAGGAAGTGAAGGAAATCCACATTAGGCAGGAAATGGTGTTGGATAGACTGATGGGACTGAAGGCTGATAAATCCCTGATGGTCTGCATCCCAGGGTACTTAAGGAAGTGGCTCTAGAAATCATGGATGCATTGGTGATAATTTTCCAATGTTCTATAGACTCAGGATCAGTTCCTGTGGATTGGAGGGTAGCTAATGTTATCCCACTTTTTAAGTAAGGCGGGAGAGAGAAAACAGGGAATTATAGACCAGTTAGCCTGACATCGGTGGTGAGGAAGATGCTGGAGTCAATTATAAAAGACGAGATAGCCTAACATCTGGATAGCAGTAACAGGATCGGTCCGAGTCAGCATTGATTTACGAAGGGGAAATCATGCTTGACTAATCTTCTGGAATGTTTTGAAGATTTAACTAGGAAAATGGACAAGGGAGAGCCAGTGGATGTAGTGTACCTGGACTTTCAGAAAGCATTTGATAAGGTCCCACATAGGAGATTAGTGGGCAAAATTAGGGCATATGGTATTGGGGGTAGAGTGCTGACATGGATAGAGAAGTGGTTGGCAGACATGAAACAAAGAGTAGGGATTAACGGGTCCCTTTCAGAACGGCAGGCAGTGACTAGTGGGGTACCGCAAGGCTCGGTGCCGGGACCGCAGCTATTTACAATTTACATCAATGATTTGGATGAAGGGATTCAAAGTAACATTAGCAAATTTGCAGATGACACAAAGCTGGGTGGCAGTGTGAACTGTGAGGAGGATGATGTGAGAATGCAGGGTGACTTGGACAGGTTGGGGGAGTGGGCAGATGCATGGCAGATGAAGTTTAATGCAGATAAATGTGAGGTTATCCACTTTGTTAGCAAAAACAGGAAGGCAGATTACTAAATGGCGTCAAGTTGGGAAAAGGGGAAGTACAACGGGATCTGGGGGTCCTTGTACATCAGTCTGAAAGTAAGCATGCAGGTACAGCAGGCAGTGAAGAAAGTGAATGGCATGTTGGCCTTTATAACAAAAGGAATTGAATATAGGAGCAAATAGGTTCTTCTGCATTTGTACAGAGCCCTAGTGAGACCACACCTGGAGTATTGTGCGCAGTTTTGGTCCCCTAATTTGAGGAAGGACATTCTTGCTATTGAGGGAGTGCAGTGTAGGTTTACAAGGTTAATTCCTAGGATGGCGGGACTGTCATATACTGAGAGAATGGAGCATCTGGGCTTGTACACTCTGGAATTTAGAAGGATGAGGTGATCTCATTGAAACATATAATATTGTTAAGGGCTTGGACACACTAGAGGCAGGAAACATGTTCCCGATGTTGGGGGAGTCCAGAACCAGGGGCCACAGTTTAAGAATAAGGAGTAAGCCATTTAGAACGGTGACAAGGAAACACTTTTTCTCACACAGAGTGGTGAGTCTGTGGAATTCTCTGCCTCAGAGGGCAGTGGAGGCAGGTTCTCTGGATGCTTTCAAGAGAGAGCTAGATAGGGCTCTTGAAAATAGCAGTCAGGGGATATGGGGAGAAGGCAGGAACGGGGTACTGATTGGAGATGATCAGCCATGCTCACATTGAATGGAGGTGCTGGCTCGAAGGGCCAAATGGCCTGCTCCTGCACCTATTGTCTATTGCCACGCACCTGCCCACTCACTCAACCTGTCCAGGTCAACCTGCAACCTCCTAACATCCTCTACACAGTTCACACTACCACCCAGCTTTGTGTTATCCGCAAACCTGCTAGTGTTGCTCCTAATTTCCTCTTCCAAATTATTAATATATATGGTAAACAGTGAGTTGCTTGATCCAGAACCCGGACCTTCTGTCCAATGAGTAATGGTTTCAAGTCTTGTCTCTTGACCGAATTGTCAAAATGCGCCTTCATTCGCTGCTTGTTCTCTTCAAGTCGAGCAAAGTTCCTCTGCCCTTGGTATGTCAAGGTTCGGGGGTAGAGGTGTCCGAATCTGTCTTCCAAACATCATCTCTGCTGGTGACGGTAACTTGGAATCAATCGGTGTAGTACACAAGTTCAGTAAAGCTGCGTTGTCAAGGACTCGATGGCAGATTTCACCGTTCGCACCATTCTATCAACAAGTCCATTTGAATGAGGGTACCTAGGTGAGGACGTCGTACGGGTGATTCCCCATTGCTTGCACATGAACTTGAACAGTTCTCCAACAAATTGTGGGCCGTTGTCGGAGATGATTTCCGTCGGTGCTCCTAAAAGCCAAATGTTAACCATAACCATATAACAATTACAGCACGGAAACAGGCCATCTCGGCCCTTCTAGTACGTGCCGAATATTATGTCATTCCCACATATACATGTTGCTACGCTGGCAAACTAAGTAGTCCTTGTGATATAACAAAGTAGTCCTTGCAATATCCCAACACTCCCCTGCCCCAGCTTTCTTTACCTCCCACCCCCCCCCCCCCCCCCCCCCCCCCCACCCCCCCCCACCCACTACAATCAGTATGACGAAGGGTTCTGACCCAAAAAGTAACCTATCCATGTTCTCCAGAGATGCTGCCAGACCCACTGAGATACTCCCACATTTCTTTATGTGGCTAAATGAGTGGTGGGAAAGAAACTGTGTATTTTGGTCCCATCATCTGCATCTGGCTTAGACCAACTAGGGCTATAAACTAGAAAATGTACTTGTAGGACTAGTAGGCAGGGTATTTGTTGAAGGATCCAAATAGATCACACAAATTAGGAACTGGAGTAGGCCATTTAGTCCCTCAAATCAGTTCTACCATTTAATAAGGTTATGGTTAATCTGTTTATAATCTTGATACCACATTCCAATATATTTATGGTATCCTTTTACCAGATTGTTTATTGAGAATCTATCTATCTCTGCCTTAAATATTAAAAATCTTTACATCTACTCCTCTTTGAGAAAGAGTTGCAGACTCAATAATGCCTTTGAGAAACAAAATTGCACCTTAACTCTTATTTTTAAACTATGATCCTTAATTCTATATTTTCCACGTACACCTTTCAGTATCACTCAAGGTCTCATATATTTCAATTGGTCCCTCTTAAATTCAGCAGATACAAGCCTAACTTGTTCATCCTTTCCTCATAAAAACCCCCCATCCATTCTAGGAATCAGACGAGGAAACCTCATCTGTAGGAAAGAACTGCAGATGCTGGTTTAAATCGAAGGTAGACACAACATGTTGGAGTAACTCAGCAGGACAGGCAGCATCTCTGCAGAGAAGGAATGGGTGATGTTTTGGGTCTGAAGAAAGGTCTCAACCCGAAATGTCTCCCATTCCTTCTCTCCAGAGATGCTGCCTGTCCCGCTGAGTTACTCCAGCATTTTGTGTTTACCAAGGAAACCTTTAAGCTCACTCTTCCAGTAGGTTAACATCCTTCCTTACATAAGGAAAGCAATATTACATACGTTATTCCAGATAACATAGTAATAATTGTGCTGAAATAATTATATTATCAGACGAAAGAGCGAATAACTACCAGAATTAGTACCTCAGGCACCACTGAAAAGAAAACTAAATATGAATTAATAGACTCAGGAGAGAAAAGTAAATGATTAAACTATTAGACAGAGACAGTAGAGTATATGGACCAAATGCTCTACATCTAAAAGCAGAGCACAAGGCGAACAATTAAATAATTCCAGATGCAAATTCAACTTGATGTGACATGGTAGCTGTGATTGGTAACTGGGCAGCAAGACAGAAATGTACACTTGGTTCCCAATAAAACTAATTTGAGGAATGATGGAGGAAATTGCAGAGGGGGTGGAGCAGTCTTATTGCTTAAGGATTAAACCAAGTCAATGAGAATATATAATGGGAGTTAAGCAGGCTTTGCAGACCTTTATGGATATAATTAAGAAATGAGAAAGGATTAATAATTCCAGTGGGGGTGGTACATAAAGCTGCCAATTAAAGCCATGACATCACAATGCATTAATGTAGAAACTAAGAGAGCAAAAATGAGAGGGATGGTTTAATTGGCTATTTTAAATTCCATATCGTTTGATACAAGCAGAATGATTCAGTCTGAATTTCTAGAATGTGCTTAGATTAATTTTCTGTTAGATGTCTGAATGCCAACGAGAGAAAGGTAATATTAGATTTAGTAATGGGTCAGTGTTAGTAAAGAGCATAAGTGTACCTGACACTATGTGACAACACCTTTGTATCATTGCTCGATACAAGGAGAGAAGTATAAAATGCAATAACAAAGACCTAGAAAGCCAAAGGACATGTTATAGCTAATGCCACCTGTATCGTGTACTGGTAGATTCCTCCCAAGGATCTGTGGGCAGTTGGGGAATCACAGCAAACGATGTATTGGCTTTAGTGGGGTGCAGTGTATATTACCAGACTTGTACCTCGGCTCCAAGGCATCACAGAAGCAAGATGACCCAAGTAATTCAGTATTTTTAAGGCAGAGATTGACAAGTTCTTAACTAAAATGGGTGTCAAAGATTACCGGGAGAAGGCAGGAGAATGGGGTTGAGAGGGAAAGATAGATCAGCCATGATTGAATGGCAGAGTAGACTGATGAGTCTAATTCTGTTCCTATGACATAAGAACAGTTTAGGATTGAGCCGAGGGAAAAATGAAGATGCAAATCTTTGGAATTCGATTAGTAAATAGCTGTGAATTACTCAGCCATTGCGCATATTCAAACCTCAAATTTAAAAACTTTTGGATATTAAAGGAATCAGAGGATATAGGAATTAGTCAGTCATACAACACAGCAATGTACCCAAATAGACCACCAAAGATCAATCATACAAATTTAATTTTCCAGCACTGAGCCTTAGCAAGAGAGTAGATGTAGCAAAGGATCAGCCATGACCTGACTGAATGACACAACTGGCTGGTGAGGCTGTATTGCATCTATTTATTATGTGCTAATGTTACTATTTGAGAAGATAATCTGTAGAAACCTGCCTATAAAACATTATCTATTGTGGCACCTGTGCCAGTCCAGGACTTAGCGTGTCAGAAGGATACTGCTAGTGTGCAGGGTAATTGCTGGTCGGCATGGTCTCCGTGGGCCAAAGAGCCTGTTTCCACACTGTACCTCTAAAATCTAAAGATCTCATCAGGTCCTGGAGGTTCATCCACCTTAATGCTCGAGAGCCCCAACACCACCACCTTAATCTCAAACTGTACTTGCATATTAGTATTCTCCATCCTGATCTCACCAACCTCTATATCCTTCTTAGTGAAAACAGATGCAAAGTACATGTTTAGTATCTCTCCTATATCCCCCGATTCCAAGTACCAACTCCCTCCTTTATCCTTGAGCAGTCCTACCTTCTTTGGTTACCCTCTTATTTTATTTTTTTTTAAGTATAGAAAAGTGGGATTTTCTTTAATCCGACTCGCCAAAGCCATTTTGTGGCCCCTTTTGGGCCTACTGATCACCCACGAGATATTTGCGGGACCACGAGTTAAAACATACATGCTTTATTCAGTCATGATTCACAATCTTTATTCAGAAATTTAGACAATTGACTAACAGCAAGAGAAATTACAGATTCAAATAATTCTACTACATAAAAGGAATTAAATTTAAAATAAAATTTTTACTCTGGAATAGACCAACTGATATAGTTTAACTAATACTTCATAGTCTCTCACACAGGAAAATAAGAGATCATAAAAAAACAAGGTTAGAAAGAATCAGGGTACCCTACAAGATGCCATTTGAGAAATTATACAAGTCAGAGCACAGCAATTAACGTTCTTGGAATGATAGAGTTACAGAAAGCAAAGATTTTAAGAATATATTTACAGAAGGATGCACCACTTGTTCATTTATTTATCATTTTCAGGAATTGACACATATCCAGTAAAGAAGCTGGTGGTACAGTTTGACAAAGTTTTCTTTTTCTTTTTAGCGAATGTGCTGTTCAAATCTTCATTCTCTCTCAGTGGTTTGCGAATCAGCTTCAGCTTTGTTTGCCCAAGATCAGTAATGTCAGTTGGAACCTGAAGAATTAGGAAGAGTTTTGATTATCAAATTGTCTCCCCTCCTCTACACCCAAATAATTTTATTGCAGATTCAGTATTTGTATCTCCCAACAATAGGTGGAAAATCTACATAGACTTGTTTCCACCAGAGATTTTACTTCTCCCTTGAAAAAATGACATTTACGATGATCACTAAAAGCACAACAGTAATAGAATGCTTAATGCACATATTTACTTTTCCAGTTACATCTGACAATTGCAGTAAATGAAGAAACACCCTTACTTTATCAGCAGGTCCAACACTGAGTGGCTCAAAGAAGCAAGACTCCGATTCAGTGGGGTCATCCAGTTTAATAGATCCGTCCAATTCATTTTCATTGAACACATCTAGAGTCTATAAAAAGGGGACACAAAAGTGTCTATAAAAGGAGATTTGGAAAGCAGAACAAAAGAGACAAGACAGGGCTTAAAGCACAGAAAATGTAAGTTAAAACTGCTCTGTTACACAGGAGATATCCACAAGCAGGGTTACAGTCCTGTTAAGTTTTTAATATGCTTAACACATCATTGTGAAGTTTTACAATGATATAACAACCATTTCTGATCCAGGATATTATGACGTACATTTCACTTAATGCTCAAGAATTCTCATACATTCGCTCCGTAGGAAGGAACACCACACAGATGAAGCTCTAGGCTTCAAAGGAAGATTTACTACCAATTCGGGCACATCCACAAGTACAAAATATTGAATAGAACATTCAATCTATGGGTACCAACATCTCCATCCAGTGATATTTTGCTTCAAAGGAAAATCTCTGCTGAAAGAGGCAAGAGAAAAAAAAAAAAAAAATCCAGTGAGCAGGTAGCCACCCTGGAAGCAAAATGCGGCAGACTGAAGATTTTAGATTAGATAAGGTTACCACAGCTTGCGGTGAATCTGACCCAATGATCACCACCTCTATACTGTCAATACGTCTGCCCACATAATAGGCTAATAATGCTAATGCTAAATAATGGCTATTGGATTAAGAGGCCAGAATTTCAACCACTTTTCATACAAAGATCACATAATATGCAGATAAGAAGTCGACTAAAGGGAGTTGTAGAAAATTATTCAAAGACTGTGCAACTTCAACACCATGTCAGCAGTTGGAACATTGCAGAATTCATTTGTAGAAAGCAAAGTCACTGCAGCCGATGCAGAACTGAAATTGCTGCACTCAGTGACAAATACTTCATTTTCTACGCATGACGTCCTGATGAACTCCCAATGAGATGGAACGTCCCATTATGAAAATAAAGATCCTGTTATTTGCGATAAGGAAACATTTGTGCATTTGGAAAGTTAGATGTATCTTTCATTGTTATATTATACACCAATTTAACACAGCATTTAACAGGAAACCCTAAGCCATACTCCATCTACCGAGCTCTTGCTCTCAGATTAACGATTGAGACAATAAACAAAGATTACCCAGGTCTTTGCAACTTCAGGGACACATGGGAGCGGAAAGTTTGGGGATAGAGCAAAACGCAGAGATTCTTGATTTAAGGCGGAAATGGAAAGATTCTTTATTAGAAACATAGAAAATAGGTGGAGGAGGCCATTCGGCCCTTCGAGCCAGCACCGCCATTCATTGTGATCATGGCTGATCAAGTATTAGTATGATTAGTATGGATGTCAAGGGTTATGGGAAGATGGCAGGAGAATTGGGTTAGGAGGGAGAGATAGATCATCCACGATTGAATGCGGAGTAGACTTGATGGGCCGAATGGCCTAATTCTCCTCCTATCAAACCCAAAAGAAGATTCTTACCATAGCAAGACGATTGTGGCACTGGTCGGCAACGCATTTGCAATGATCGCCACAATCAGATTTATTCTTCCTGCATTTGCATTGCTTGTTGGCACAACGACCTTTACAGGAACACTGCAGAGGGATAGAACCATAAATAAAAGGAATTAATTTAAAATGTTCCGATAATATTTTAGTAGAAAGTAGGTGTTGTAAGAGACTAAATGGTCAGTAGGCAAGGACATTGTGCATTGCTACTAATTAACAACTCGTGTATTTGCAAAGTCTGGAGATACACTTCCACTACTCTGGAGGCACTGTTTAATTCATACTTTTTCTCCAGTTCCATCCAGCAAAATTTGGTATAGGGTGATTTCACGAAAGGTCACTGGAGCGTAAATCCCCACGCACGTGACCGAAAATTTTAACTGAGGGACAAGCGTCACTTCCGGTACGTTAGTGGATGGGAAAACACGCACTTTCACACCCGTTAACAACATCGAAAACGGCCCGGTTTTGAGCTGCAATTAAGTGAGCCGGTTGGGGTGACCGTGAGGAACAGCTACCTAGATTTACAGTCCAAAAAAAAGATAGAAACTTAGGTAAATTCAAGAGTGAACTGAAGGTGTCAAAACAGCGGAAGTTGACAGCGGCCATTTTTCGTGGAGATTTAAAGATCCGAAATATCGGGAATTATCGCGTTTGCTCGCAGCATTTAATCAAAAGTGGCATTATTGACTGTTATCTTTATTCATTTGTTAGATGAAAAGTATTAACAGTTAGAAATCCGTCAGTAAAATAGGGAACCGCTAAAATGGTTAGTTTTTGCGCTGTAAATAAGTGTGCAAGTCGGGGTGACCGTGAGACACAGCTATCTTACTTTAGAGTTCCAAAGAGAAAGAAAAACGAAGGTAAATACAAGAGTGAACTGAAGGGGCAACAACAGCGAAACTGACGGATTTCTAACTGTTAATACTTTTCATCTAACAAATGAATAAGGATAACAGTCAATAATGCCACTTTTGATTAAATGCTGCGAGCAAACGCGATAATTCCCGATATTTCGGATCTTTAAATCTCCACGAAAAATGGCCGCTGTCAACTTCCGCTGTTTTGACACCTTCAGCTCCCTCTTGTATTTACCTTAGTTTCTATCTTTTTTTTGGACTGTAAATCTAGGTAGCTGTTCCTCACGGTCACCCCAACCGGCTCACTTAATTGCAGCTCAAAACCTGGCCGTTTTCGATGTTGTTAACGGGTGTGAAAGTGCGTGTTTTCCCATCCACTAACATGTACCGGAAGTGACGCTTGTCCCTCAGTTAAAATTTTCGGTCACGTGCGTGGGGATTTACGCTCCAGTGACCTTTCGTGAAATCACCCTATATCAAGAAAAGCCCAGCCATTGTATTTTAAGGTAAGACCACTTTAAAATAATGTCTATTGATTTTTGGGCACAAACAACACTTTGGAAAATTAACTGCACTAGACATACCCCTAAATTTGCTTTCTTAATTCCTTTAACTTTTTCGGGCATCCAATCATCGTCAACGCCAGCAGAGTCTGATGCAGAGTCAGAGTCAGATAATAGTTCTTCCAGGGTTACACGTGGAGTCATCATGCTTGGCTTCGCACATGTCTTCCTCCTGTTTTTAGGCTGCAAAATGAAGCACATGCATTAATAGAGCAACAAATTGGTAGACATTAAATTTAGTTGCTCATCTGGAAAGAGCCAACCAGCATTTCAAGCCTAATACCCATGTCACCAGTTAATATCTTTATCTCCCTCACTTGAACAAAAAAATGTCTTCATAATATCAGAACAAACTCTCACTTTACGATCAATGAAGTGGTTGCCAAATATAACCATATAACAATTACAGCACGGAAACAGGCCAACTCGGCCCTTCTAGTCCGTGCCGAACACTTATTTTCCCCTAGTCCCATCTACCTGCACTCAGACCATAACCCTCCATTCCTTTCCCGTCCATATACCTATACAATTTATTTTTAAATGATAAAATCGAACCTGCCTCCACCACTTCCACTGGAAGCTCATTCCACACAGCTACCACTCTCTGAGTAAAGACTTTCCCCCTCATGTTACCCCTAAACTTCTGTACCTTAATTCTCAAGTCCTGTCCTCTTGTTTGAATCTTCCCTACTCTCAATGGGAAAAGCTTATCCACGTCAACGGTTTAGAGGAGTTTACATGTGTTTAGATTGTGTTGAGCAGGTTATTTGATATCTGGTTTTCCTGGTCACTTTGTATCGTCAAAACTTAGATTCTTAATGAATTACAACATCTAATTCAATTTGACATCCTGTTATTTCAACTCCGCACATTACTCAAATGCAATCATTTTTCTTATTACACCCACAGCTTATTACATAAAGGACAAAATGAGAACACCACTTTTCTCACCTTGGGGGGAACATACTCAAATGGGGAACTTGAAGGCATTTCCAATTTGCCTTTATCAACCATGTTTCCAGTTGTGTACTGAAGAAGGCTCAGTTTCTGCAAAGAGATGTGGACAATTCATTTGAGTATCAAATGTAAATTAGAGGACAATATAATCACCCAACTTTGATTCTATATTTCAAGTGGGTTCATCAGATTTTGTTTTTAAATTGTAAGGTGTCCTAAAATAGTACATAACTTTGATTAGTATACACAATAGCTATATTTCACCACTCCATATTCTCTGTATCCCACCACTGCCACACCTTACCAGCCATGTTCATTGTACCGCACTTGACTTCTGCAAGGCTCCCAATGACCCATTTCTTCATCTCTTGCCACAGGTTAGCAAATTAACAATGTACAGAAGGAATTTTCAGAACAGTAATAAGAGGCAATCTAAAGAACCTTAAACATAAAGGATCTAACATTGGATCAGGAAGTTAGAAATTAGATGTTCATATATTTTGTAAACAGAAGACCCTACTATTTAATGATAAAACAGCAAAAGGAGCACAGAAAGTCAGTTAAAATAAGGCAACGATTTTCTGCAAACCAAGGACAGGCATTAGATGAAGACATTCTTAGTGGTAGAGACTTCTGAATAGAGTGAAACTGTTTAGTACAATTTACAAACTGAAATTCTTTGTTTTGCAGGATTCCGTGGCATGTGGCCAATAAACAAGCTGTACGTCCAAGAATTCCCCACAGCTGATCACACCACAAGAGACTGCAGGAGAATGTTTCAACACAGCCTAGAAATTGTCAAAATTTTCAAACTGCCACAGAATGATCTTAATCTCAGTTGTCCATACTCCTTGCCATTAACTCTTGAAATCATGTACATACTTGCTTATACAATTCATTCTCTTCAATTAGCTGTTGATTCCGTTCACACAACTCTTTCATTTTCTTTATCTCTTCATCCTATCAGATTGAAAAAGTTTAACATGGTAAAACACATGTCTATTAAATCTACCATATTTCCTGCACACCGTTTCAACCCTATTCCAAAACATTTGGTTGGAGTTGTCAAAGTGCAATTGATCAGCGATTGAAGTTGGGATGGTTGAGGATATTGATCAAGATAAATGGAGCATGCATTCAATTAAAAAAAAAAAAAAAAGCTGCAGATATTGGAAATTTGAAGTATTGTAAAAGCAGAAAGTGATAGACCAACTCAGCAGGTCAGGCAGTTCTGACTTCAACCTAGAACTTTTAACTGTTTCCTCTACCCGAGATATTGCCTGACCCACTGTGTGCACACACAGCATTTTGTATGTATTCAGCAGAACTTGAAAGGGGTTGGAGAGAAAGAGATGCGAGCGAGTGCATACAGAAGAGACAGAATTATCGGTAGAGAATATGGAGTATTGCTAGGATTTTGAATTGGATTCAAGTACCTCAATCAGATTTTAAAATGTGAAGCAGGATATACATCAGACTCCAAAAAGATACAAGAGATAATGATGAAAAAAAAAACTTACTTGGAATTTAAGTCTTTCCAGAAGTTGTGCCTCGTGATCATGAGGAGAAACTATTGACTGATTGGAGTTTTGAGGTAATTGACTAAGCAAATAGAAGACCTGAAAAGTAAAGGATTCATAAGATCACTATGGCAGTTTTAAATAGTTATTTATTACAAATCATTGGAAACATTCATTGTAGTGTAGATAATTGGCTCCGACTATCCAAATATAGTCATTTGAATTCTACTGGTTATGTGTAACAAGTTTTTTCCCCCTAAAGTTCTTATGGATATTTCATTGAACAACAGATAACAGGAAAAGTTAAGTAGAAGCACACATACAAATATCTACCTTTTTAAATGCCTCCAATTAACTAGCAGTCACAACCTACAGAGTATAGAATTCCAGAGATACACACAGAGCATAAGTTGCAACATATCTTGGTTTTAAATGACCACACTCTTTTGTGAGATAGTTGGAACTCTCCCACATGTGAAACATCTCAACTATCCTATCATGCTCCTTTGGGATATTATGCGTGTTAATAAGATCAGCCGACATTCTTCTAAAGAATACAGGTCTAACTTTTTGTAGTCATTCATAATCAAACATGTTCATCCCATGAAAACGTAATGATTTGCTTTAAGACTGCCATCATTGTTTGTATATCCTTTAAATGAAAGGACTACAGCCAAGCAGTACTCCTGATGTCACCTCACCAACACATCGTACAAATATAACAATATTATTTCCATTTCTAAACTCAAAAACCCCACCTTTCACAATAAAGAACTGATGTGCAATTTTCTTTTAACTATTTGCTTCACCTGCATGTTAACTTTTTCTATTTTATGCATAAGTACAAACAGACAACCCCTGCGTTCTACTCATTTGCAGTCTGTATATTTTAGGTAATAATCTTCTTTTTGAGTTCTACGGAAGTGCATGACCTTGACTTTCCCCACAATAAATTCAAATTTCCATGTTTTTGCAACCTTATTCACCCGAAATCCTGTTGCAGAATTCAAGTACCATCACGGCTTTCTCAGAGTATTTGGTGTCATCACCAGACATGGAATTTTACTCTATGCACCCTCCAGGTCATCAATGTAGACAGCAAATAATTGGGGACTAATGACTATGCAGAGAATTCCACTGGCTACCTTTTCCCAGTCTGGAAAAAGACCCATTCATTCTGCCTTTTTTCAAATTACGAGTCTTCAATCCACATTAATTTCAGTCTGATGAACTCTTATTTTGTGCACTAGCCATGTGATGATAGATTCCAGCATCTTGCCAACAAGAGATATTAAACCAACTGGTCACTTATTTCTCAACTAATCTCCCTTCTTTGCTAAATCAAACTTGTAGATTTTCAATATTTTCAGCATCCTCTTGTGAATTCAAGTTTTGAAAAAAGGTCAAGCATTGACTCTGCCACTAGCCATTTCCTTTAAACCCCTTGGACACAGGCTGTCAGATCTTTGCAACTCAGCTGTAATTAGTCCCATTAGTTTTTGATAATATTTGTAACAATCACCTCCAGAAAATGAGCCATCTGATATCCTTGGGGATTGATTGATAGAATTTATTGCCACACAACCAGGGTCGGTGGAATTTTGGGTTGTCAGCAGCGGTACAATAATAAAGAACACACAACCACAATAAAAATATAACACAAACATCCACCACAGCATTCATCACTGTGGTGGAAGGCACAGAACTTGGCCAGACCTCCTCCATTTCCCCCTGTGGTCGGGACCTCCACCCTCCGCAGCCTAGCTTTTAAGAAATAATTTGTAGAGCAAAGATATCACAGAATAAACGCTAAATATTTATCTTGAAATGCCCAATTAAGAATCTGAAAAGTACTGATTTGTTAGCCAATATGACGCAATATTCTACAATAGTACAATAGGAAGAATAAGCAGAGCCAGTTTGTCTAACTATTGTGGTTTTCGAAATGTAGCCATGCAGCATGAAAACGGGCTATTTGGCACACTATACCTTCTCTTGATGTCGCTGTTCTTGTTCTAGAAGCTGTTGCTGATGTTCCGTCTCCATCTCAGTTATGCGGTTTTGTTCTTCGATTATATTCTTCTGTAACTCTGTACCATCAACTTTAGTCTGGTTCAGTGCACTTGTCGTTTGGCTATGTGAAACTTTAGATGACACCAACTTCAAAATAAGAGAAACAAACACATTTTTTTTCTCTTGAGGACAAAGAATCACAAAAAAAAGTGTAGTATCAATCTTTGTGCATTTTATTCCCCATGACTAAACATAGCACAATGGTTGATTTTTAGAAGGGTTACCACAATAGACCATGTAGAGATTAATAAAAAAACAGCAATAAGGTAATTTTATTAACCAAGCCATCTCACCTCAAGACATCATGGCATTGACATTCAGCTCATTATTTTTTTCAGCATATTGTTGAATCTTACAATTTAAAGGGCAAGGGTATGAGGTATCACATACCTCATTAACATCAAGGCCATACACATCAAGAGCCAGCAGACAAAAATAGACATTTGGACAGGCAAATCGATAGGAACGATTTAGAGGGATTAAGGGCCAGACGCAGGCAGGACTACCGTAGATGGGCATCTTGGTCAGCGTGGGTAAGTTGGGCCGAAGGGCCTGTTTTCATGCTGTATGACTATGACTATAAAAAACAATGCTCGTAGCCGGCCAGTTAAGTCAGACACCGTGGAAGGTTAGCAACAGACAATGAGGAGGCTGGTGAATGCAGTGAATGGTGAGGGAACCATATCAACACGATCTGAATGGAGTAGTTCTGATAAATTTCTTGGCATTTCAGCCTTGCAGACGGAAACTCAAACAAATGCAAGTTTACATTTTCAAATGAAAGCCCCATCTACACCAGGTTTGGGTGCTGACTGTACAATAAACTTTTTGATGCAGTGGTTATTACACATTCAGCAAATAATGCACAATAGTTTAATAGCAACTGAACAGTGGGTTCCGCTTGACCACATTTATAGATTCTCACCTCTTTCATGAGCCACTTTAATCCACACTTTGCTTCTACAATGGTGGCAATTGTATCCCATCGATGCTTCAGCCTTTGTTCATTGTCTGCATCCATCAACTTTTGTTGGAGATCAGCAATTTGAGCACTCCTAAAATAAAATAAAAACAAAAGTTAGCCTGTCAGACCAGGCTAGTAAGCCAAAATTCTTATCGATTATAGGTTTGTTATCGCACACGCCAATAAGACCCCACCAGAACCATTAGTGGACTTAAGGGCCTGTCCCACTTTCACGACCTAATTCACCTCTGCCCGGTTTGCCCACAACTCATACTTGCAGCATGGTCGTTACGAGATCGTAGATAAGTCGTAGCAGGCTGTGATGCTATTTGTAGGTGCTCGTGGCATCAAGTAGGTCGAGGCGTTTTTCTAGTCTGATGAAAAATGTCCACGAGTAAAAAAGGTCGTGAATTAGGACGTGAAAGTGGGACAGGCCCGTTAATGTGCTGAGAGTAAGAGGGAAATAAGCCTGATGGAAGTGCTCCGATATCTGCTACAAACTGATGAGCCTATGCCGCCCTCATACAATGTAAGAAAATGTAATAAGACAATACTAGTCTGCCACAGGGAGAAAAAAACAAAAAAACAAAAAGGAACTGAAACTCAGTCAAGATGAGAAACCAAATTCATTTCAGTTAAGACAAGGATCATCCATTAATATAACATCTTCAAATGAAAAAATGTAAACAAGCTCAATACATTCTTAGAATTATTGGTGATCACACCAACTGTTGTGCTCATCAGAGCATTCACTGCAGCCAGGTTATGAACTTTGTCGGCGCACTGAGTGATTACAATTGTTCACGTTTGAACCGAGTCCATTTAAAATGCTCAGGGTAGAAAATGTTCTGCCAAATTCTCTCTTCAGCACAAAACTCCTTTGAACAATTTACTTCTTAGCAAGAGATGGTACCACATGATAGAAATTTCACTTAACATAATCTGGCAAAGAAATGTCTCTTAACAAAATAGTTTGCTTAATTATTTATGAAGGAATGTAAACCAACCACCGGAAAAGCAAGGGGTTTTGCAGGCAACATGACAAGGAGTTGAGGGACTTTTAAATATTAAGAATTTAAAAATAGGAAAATGGAATCTTTTAAGGGTTGTAACTATGTTTATCCTCCATCTCATAATTCAAAAAACAGCGTGTTAGATTAAAATAAACGACAAGCACAAGTCTTTACACTGAGATTGAGTAAATCTCACTCCATAGATCAAAATTTAATCCTCTACTGTATTCCAGTTATCATACTAAAAATTCTTACAAATCTATAACAAGAAAACAGTTGAAGTCCGGCAGTGGAATAACATAATGAACAGTTCTAGCACGAGTTTTGATATATTTCTACCAATTAGAGTACCTGAGTTCTACTTCTGTTTCCACACTTTCAAGCTGCTTGTTTAAAGATGGATCTTTTTCAGTGTTTTTCATCAACTCAGTCAATGTAAAAGTTCGTCTCTACATTAAAAAAAACAGTACATTGAAGCTGGGGGAAACCCAGGAGTGAAAATTACTTCTAGGAAAACATGCCAATTATTTAGGAATATACATTCCAAATGGAGAAAATTGTGCGGGAATAATGTTGAAATACAATTTAACAGAATTTGTTTTCAACATACAAATATCATAAATACTAAAAATTGGTTAGATTTACAAGACTTGTCCAGAACCTCGCGCTTTCTTTTACATTTTTTACTCAATGGGAATTTAATATTGCATTGATGAAAAATATAATTTAAAGATTTATAGCACTAACATTTATAAAATTAACCTACAATAGTAATTCTCATTTCCATGTGGATTAAATTTAAGAATCAGCAGAGATAAATTATATTCCAAAAAAAAAAATATGGCAATCTTAAAAACCTTGAAGATAGAAATATAGAAAACAGGTGCAGGAGTAGGCCATTCGGCCCTTCGAGCCTGCACTGCCATTCAATATGATCATGGCTGATCATCCAACTCAGTATCCTGTACCTGCCTTCTCTCCATACCCCCTGATCCATTTAGCCACAAGGGCCACATCTAACTCCCTCTTAACAGTCACACTGTTCAAATTTGGCTAACTCCAAACGCAAGAAAATAGTTGTTTTACATCAAGTCTGGACAATCTTTCATGCTCCTTTGGCTTAATGGCCTGTACCTACCCGTAGTTTTGCTGATGGATAGTGGGCCTCTTTCTTCTCTTGGAGAAAAACAAGCTCCTGCGCCAACACCTTCCTATCATCCAGCAGAGAGTTCAGGTGATGACGAGCCTCTTCTATACTTACAAGTACTTCCAGTTCATTGACCAGCCAATTCTACAAAAGCAGACAAAATTATTTTTTATATTACATTTTGTATGGTTGTTGAAGCCATGTGGATGCAGTGCAATGATCAGCAAACTCAGTGCTATCTTATAAAATAACAGCAGAAATTTTTGAGAGCTATAATATGATATTCTGTAATATTTGGAAATTAGTTACTTCAATATAAAACCTGGATCATTAAATCCCAATTAAAAAGTTCCAAGAAACAAATTGCTGGTGGAACTCAGGACAGGCAGCATTTGTGGAGGAATATGGACAGCCGGCATATTCGGTCAAGAGTCTTCATCTGGTCCAGATGAAGGGTTTGAAACCGAAACGCCGTTTGTCCATTTCCCTCCATGATACTGCCTGCCCTGCTAAGTCACTCCAAACTCAAGGATCTACAGTGTTATCTGAAATTTTTCAAAGGCACGAGACACATGGTAGTTTGAGAAGCTGCAGTAAAAGGTTGGGACAGTGGATAAGTAATCACTAACATTTTAAACAATTATTGCAGAATCAACAACAATATAGCCTCAATGGGCAAAAGCCAACAGAAAATTAGTTTACTCAAGGCAAGTCAATGGAAGATATGTAGATAAGGGTTCAGAAGTCTATGGGTCAAACAGGACCAGCCCAGTAGGCCAACATGGACAATGTGGGTCAAAGCGAGTGTTCAAAAACTCTACATGCTTGGTAGCATTAAATCAACACAAGGCTTTCCTTTTAGAAGGTGGAAAGAGTTTAGGGAAACAGAATGTTATTTAATTGATAGTTAATCTCCAATCAGTTCTATTATGAAGGCAGTATGTGCAAGGGTATTCCAATTAACTTGCTGCATGGTCCACTAATGTATAGTTTTTACATGCAAAACAAAATCAGTGTTCAGGTGCATTTTGGTTGTACTGTATCTAAACTACTTGACATTAGCTGGAAACTATATTGTAGGCCATTAGCAATAAATGAGGTACAGGTAGTTCATTTTTATAAATCATATTGGTAATAATGCAATTGATTAGGGAATGCCACTAACATTACCCTAGTAGCATTGATTATAACACAATCATAAAAACCTGCTTAAATATGTGTTGTCAAGGCATCCTTCATGTTCTGCTATAATGTGATTTACAACACAAGGTTTCTTAGGAACGCAACTATTATGATTTTAAATGCAGAGCGATTGCACCTTAACTCTAGCAGCAGTCCCTTCCATTCCACGGTTCAAATCTTTGCGTTTTTCAGTTGAGTCTTTCTGTTTCTGTAATGCATCTCGCAATCGTTTGTTTGCAGCAGCAGCCTGGGTAGACAAGTGATAACATTATTAAATTAATGCCATGAAAGCTTTATCGCCAAATATTGTTTGCAGAAAACATTTTCC